>NC_074699.1:32933979-33226479 GCF_029448725.1 Salvelinus fontinalis
GAAGAGAGAGAAGAGAGAGAGAAGAGAGTGTGGGAGAGAGAGAGAGAGAGAGAGAGAGAGAGAGAGAGAGAGAGAGAGAGAGAGAGAGAGAGAGAGAGAGAGAGAGAGAGAGAGAGAGGAATTTTCCGACTGCAGCAGAGTTGAGCCACTAAGTTGAGGTGGCAGACATTGATGGCATTTGGGGAAGCCCTCGGCAACTGTTACTATGGTTGTGTCCACTACCCAGTGGCCATTGCTGCCAAGTTGACTCAAGATATCCCAAGGGGAGGAGAAAAACTGTTTAGAGAGAACTATTTGTTAGCTAGACAAATGTACTGTGCACACATCCAAAAAATGCAGGAGCTGGACAAAAAACATATCCTGGCAAGAAAAAGCTGTTCACTCACTGATTTTCATGAGCAGCTAAAGGTAAGCAAACTGAGTAAGAGAAAACCTCTGAGCGGTTTTATTCTGCGACCAAACATGTTGGAACATCTGAGCGGTTTTATTCTGCGACCAAACATGTTGGAACATCTGAGCGGTTTTATTCTGCGACCAAACATGTTGGAACATCTGAGCGGTTTTATTCTGCGACCAAACATGTTGGAACATCTGAGCGGTTTTATTCTGCGACCAAACATGTTGGAACATCTGAGCAGTTATATTCTGCAACCAAACATGTTGGAACATCTGAGCAGTTTTATTCTGCGACCAAACATGTTGGAACATCTGAGCGGTTTTATTCTGCGACCAAACATGTTGGAACATCTGAGCAGTTTTATTCTGCAACCCAACATGTTGAATATAGCAATTTGTCTTAAAAAATGCTATATGATTGAAATGGTTGCTTTACCGTGTAGCACACTCTCATGCACACATGCATTATACTTCCTTTTGAGTCATTGAGACAACCTAAGTTATTTCTCTCACACACACGCACGCACGCTCGCACGCACGCACGCACGCACGCACACACACACACACACACACACACACACACACACACACACACACACACACAGTTGACCTACACTCCACAGCAGACGGTCATGTTTGAGAATAACCTGTCTCCTCTATCTGGATCTGGCTCTCTATCTGCTGTCCTGTCCTGTCCTGACCTGTCCCGTCCCGACCTATTCTGTCCTGTCCTGTCCTGTACTGACCTGTCCCGTCCCGACCTGTTCTGTTCTGTCCTGTCCTGACCTGTCCTGACCTGTTCTGTCCTGACCTGTTCTGACCTGTCCTGTCCTGTCCTGACCTGACCTGTCCTGTCCTGACCTGACCTGTCCTGTCCTGACCTGTCCCGACCTGTCCTGTCCCGACCTGTTCTGTTCTGTTCTGTCCTGTCCTGTCCTGTCCTGACCTGACCCGTTCTGTGCTGTCCTGACCTGTCCTGACCTGTTCTGTCCTGACCTGTCCTGACCTGTTCTGACCTGTTCTGTTCTGTTCTGTCCTGTCCTGACCTGTCCTGACCTGTTCTGTCCTGACCTGTCCTGACCTGTTCTGACCTGTTCTGTTCTGTTCTGTCCTGTCCTGACCTGTCCTGACCTGTCCTGACTTGTCCTGACCTGTTCTGTCCTGACCTGTCCTGACCTGTTCTGACCTGTCCTGTTCTGTTCTGTTCTGTCCTGTCCTGACCTGTCCTGACCTGTTCTGTCCTGACCTGTCCTGACCTGTTCTGACCTGTCCTGTTCTGTTCTGTCCTGTCCTGACCTGTCCTGATCTGTTCTGTCCTGACCTGTCCTGACCTGTTCTGACCTGTCCTGTGCTGTCCTGTCCTGTCCTGACCTGTTCTGTCCTGTCCTGACCTGTTCTGACCTGTGCTGTGCTGTCCTGTCCTGACCTGTTCTGTCCTGACCTGTCCTGTCCTGTCCTGACCTGTTCTGACCTGTTCTGTCCTGACCTGTTCTGTCCTGACCTGTTCTGACCTGTTCTGTTCTGTGCTGTCCTGTCCTGACCTGTCCTGACATTTTCTGTCCTAAACCTGTCCTGACCTGTTCTGTCCTGACCTGTTCTAACCTGTCCTGACCTGTTTTGTCTTGTCCTGTCCTGACAGCACACCACTTCAAAGACCCTGCTTCTGATGCTAACCACAAATATGCATATCATCCAGCACCCACCGCTCTCCCCTCCGACATTCCTCTCTCTCCCTCTCTCTCTCTCTGTCTCGCTCTCTTTCTTACTCCACAGTAATTGCCTTCAAAGTCAATTAGTGCAAATTATTTCCGACCATACTGGTGGTAAAAAGCCGATTGGTCAGCGGGGGAGAAAGCAGCTCGGAGGTCAGACATATTTGCTCAATGGCGCTCATTTCAACATAAGCCCTTTCAATTGTATGCTTTTTAAAAAATAGGGCAATATCCACAGAACCCATGTCAAGTCTCATACGTAACTCTGGGAATGCGGCGTGGGTGGGGTTTCTGTTTAAATGAATTATTGGGAAAGCAGCAGCGCCCGATTTGCCAAGGCTCACAGTGAGTCGCGGGGCTTGCTGCTCTCGCTGCTCCGAACACGGGGGACTGGTAAGTATGTTTACCTCGTTTGTCAGATTGTGTGTTGCAGATTTGCATCCGATGTTAAGCCGATGTTTGGTTAATGCTGCCAGGGTCATTTCCCACCACCGTGCATGCCTAGAACACCCCTCAGAAAATAAATGTTTCACTCGTCGAGGTTCGAGATCAAAGGCAAGGAGCTGGGATCAAAGAGCGGCATCACACCACTTCGGTCACATCTGTGTTGTTTACATGAATGCTTAAAGGCACTCAATCCATGAAATATGACCCAACTTTGAAAAATATATGTTTTGTGCTCTGAGGAGTTTTGATGTCACCTTTTGAAGTACATCAATGCATTAGGGGTTCATTTCAGAAGAAACTTCACATTAACAGTTTTTGAAAGCCTTTAATAAGATTTGGAGGACTACGGGCCAGGGATCGTGTATGTATCTCTGCCTATTTTCATATTTTTTCCATACTGACCGTGTCAACTGTACAGATACCAATCAGAAATCGTCAGAGCTGGAACCATTTCTCTGCATCCGCCAACCGCAAGGCCTATTCTCCACGTCAGGATCAAACATTACCCCAATGAAAAATAAAAACCATAAACAAATGACTGAAATGGTGATCTGAACTCCCACTGGATATCACGTAGTCCCCTCTAGTCTCTGTTTATCTTCTGACCCCTGATACTGCCTGTGTGATCTAGCCTCACTGGGGAGGGGGGATGAAGAGGGGTCTCGGAGGGGAGAAGGGGGTATGCAGAGGGAATAGGAGGGGAAAGGGGGGTATGCAGAGGGAATAGGAGGGGAAAGGGGAGTATGCAGAGGGCTCTAGGAGGGGATAGGGGGGTGTGCCGAGGACTATAGGAGGGGGGAAGGCGGTATGCAGAGCAGTCTAGGAGGGGGGAGGGGGGTATGCAGAGGAGTCTAGGAGTGGGGTGTGCAGAGGGGTCTAGGAGGGGGAAGAGGGGTATGCAGAAAGGTGTAGGAGGGTTGTGTGCAGAGGGTTCTAGGAGGGGGGTGTGCAGAGGGGTCTAGGAGGGGGAGAGGCGTATGCAGAGGGGTCTAGGAGGGGGAAGAGGGGTATGCAGAAAGGTGTAGGAGGGTTGTGTGCAGAGGGTTCTAGGAGGGGGGTGTGCAGAGGGGTCTAGGAGGGGGGTGTGCAGAGGGGTCTAGGAGGGGGAGAGGGGTATGCAGAGGGGTCTATGAGGGGTAAAGGGGTATAAAGAGGGGTTTAGGAGGGGGGTATGCAGAGGGTTCTAGGAGGGGGGAGGGGTATAAAGAGGAGTCTAGGAGGGGGGTATGCAGAGGGTTCTAGGAGGGGGGAGGGGTATAAAGAGGAGTCTAGGAGGGGGGTATGCAGAGGGGTCTAGGAGGGGGAGAGGGGTATGCAGAGGGGTCTATGAGGGGTAAGGGGGTATAAAGAGGGGTTTAGGAGGGGGGTATGCAGAGGGTTCTAGGAGGGGGGAGGGGTATAAAGAGGAGTCTAGGAGGGGGGTGTGCAGAGGAGTCTAGGAGGGGAAGGGGGGTATGCTGAGAAGTCTAGGAGGGGGAGGAGGTATGCAGAGGGGTCTATGAGGGGGGAGGGGGTATGAAGAGGGGGAGGGGGGAAGGAGAGGAAAGTGGTCTAGGAAGAAGGGGAGGAGGTTTCAGTGACCTGTCAGGCAGCCTGCTGTTGGGCTGGGGGCTAAACCCCTCACCCTTTACCCCTTCTAACTGGATTATAGGCTCTCCTGTCCCCCCTCCTGCAGCGGGGAGAGGAGGGGAACAGCTCCAGTCCCCCATCGTCATCAAGGGGGCCTGGTCTGTGCTCATCACCAAAACAGCAGCACCTCTCCTTCTGGAGATCTCTCTCCTCTCTCCCTCTACCCCTCCTTTACTCCATCTCTTCCCCTGTGTTGAAGGCTGAAGGTAGGGTGAGGGGTGAGACATGGGTGTGGGGGGGCTAGGGGTACACTGTACCTTGTCCTAATGTTCGTTCTCTAGTCACTCTCTTTCTCATTTTTCTACTCTTCTCCTCCTTCTGTTTTTCTACTTTTCTCCTCCTTCTCCTTCTTCTTCTTATCCTCCTTCTTCTCCCCTCCCCTCCCCTCCCCCACCAGTCTGTGACCCCTGACAGAGAGGTATGTCGTGAGAGAAGTGTGACGGGGGGAATGTGTGGTTCAGTGGTTTGGGTGGCTCTGGCCTGTCTGGGGCTGTGTGTCTGTGTCTGCCTGACCTGTAAACCAGCTCTGCCTATACTGGAGTAGGAGGATATTGCCCCTATACACTGATCTAAGGTAATTTCCAATTTGACCCTCATTGTGGAAAGCAAGCTGATCCTAGATCTGTGGATAGGGGCAACCTCTACCTCTAATGCCTATGTATCTATCAACCAGTTCCCTAAGGCCTGATTCTAGACCAGCAATCTGGAACAACAGAGGAGGCAGGTCTTTCTCCTTCAGTCTGTCAACGTTCCTACTGAGGTGCTGCAAGGACCCAAACAAGCACTGTTCTCCACTTGTCAACAGTCCGCGTGTCAACAGTTCGCTTGTCAACAGGGCTGAGTGTTTGTGAATAACATAAATGCGCTCTGAGAATCTATGACAAGACAAATCTGATATGGTCAAGCATTCACAGAAGTTTACAGGAAGATAAAAAGGCCGACCTGAACTACCCCCAGTGTGTATAAGACCTGAACTACCCCCAGTGTGTATAAGACCTGAACTACCCCCAGTGTGTATAAGACCTGAACTACCCCCAGTGTGTATAAGACATGAACTACCCCCAGTGTGTATAAGACCTGAACTACCCCCAGTGTGTATAAGACCTGAACTACCCCCAGTGTGTATAAGACCTGAACTACCCCCAGTGTGTATAAGACCTGAACTACCCCCAGTGTGTATAAGACCTGAACTACCCCCAGTGTGTATGAGACCTGAACTACCCCCAGTGTGTATAAGACCTGAACTACCCCCAGCGTGTATAAGATCTGAACTACCCCCAGTGTGTATAAGACCTGAAATACCCCCAGTGTGTATAAGACCTGAACTACCTCCAGTGTGTATAAGACCTGAACTACCCCCAGTGTGTATAAGACCTGAAATACCCCCAGTGTGTATAAGACCTGAACTACCCCCAGTGTGTATAAGATCTGAACTACCCCCAGTGTGTATAAGACCTGAAATACCCCCAGTGTTTATAAGATCTGAACTACCCCCAGTGTGTATAAGACCTGAACTACCCCCAGTGTGTATAAGACCTGAACTACCCCCAGTGTGTATAAGACCTGAACTACCCCCAGTGTGTATACGACCTGAACTACCCCCAGTGTGTATAAGATCTGAACTACCCCCAGTGTGTATAAGACCTGAACTACCCCCAGTGTGTATAAGACATGAACTACCCCCAGTGTGTATAAGACCTGAACTACCCCCAGTGTGTATAAGACCTGAACTACCCCCAGTGTGTATAAGATCTGAACTACCCCCAGTGTGTATAAGATCTGAACTACCCCCAGTGTGTATAAGACCTGAACTACCTCCAGTGTGTATAAGACATGAACTACCCCCAGTGTGTATAAGACCTGAACTACCCCCAGTGTGTATAAGACCTGAACTACCCCCAGTGTGTATAAGACCTGAACTACCCCCAGTGTGTATAAGATCTGAACTACCCCCAGTGTGTATAAGATCTGAACTACCCCCAGTGTGTATAAGACCTGAACTACCTCCAGTGTGTATAAGACATGAACTACCCCCAGTGTGTATAAGACCTGAACTACCCCCAGTGTGTATAAGACCTGAACTACCCCCAGTGTTTATAAGACCTGAACTACCCACAGTGTGTATAAGACCTGAACTACCCCCAGTGTGTATAAGACCTGAACTACCCCCAGTGTTTATAAGACCTGAACTACCCCCAGTGTTTATAAGATCTGAACTACCCCCAGTGTTTATAAGATCTGAACTACCCCCAGTGTTTATAAGATCTGAACTACCCCCAGTGTGTATAAGACCTGAACTACCCCCAGTGTGTATAAGACCTGAACTACCCCCAGTGTGTATAAGACCTGAACTACCCCCAGTGTGTATAAGACCTGAACTACCCCCAGTGTGTATAAGACCTGAACTACCCCCAGTGTGTATAAGACCTGAACTACCCCCAGTGTGTATAAGACCTGAACTACCTCCAGTGTGTATAAGACCTGAACTACCCCCAGTGTGTATAAGATCTGAACTACCACCAGTGTGTATAAGATCTGAACTACCCCCAGTGTGTATAAGATCTGAACTACCCCCAGTGTGTATAAGACCTGAACTACCCACAGTGTGTATAAGATCTGAACTACCCCCAGTGTGTATAAGACCTGAACTACCCCCAGTGTGTATAAGACCTGAACTACCCCCAGTGTGTATAAGACCTGAACTACCTCCAGTGTGTATAAGACATGAACTACCCCCAGTGTGTATAAGACCTGAACTACCCCCAGTGTGTATAAGACCTGAACTACCTCCAGTGTGTATAAGACATGAACTACCCCCAGTGTGTATAAGACCTGAACTACCCCCAGTGTGTATAAGACCTGAACTACCTCCAGTGTGTATAAGACATGAACTACCCCCAGTGTGTATAAGACCTGAACTACCCCCAGTGTGTATAAGATCTGAACTACCCCCAGTGTGTATAAGACCTGAACTACCCCCAGTGTGTATAAGACACGAACTACCCCCAGTGTGTATAAGACATGAACTACCCCCGGTGTGTATAAGACCTGAACTACCCCCAGTGTGTATAAGACCTGAACTACCCCCAGTGTGTATAAGACATGAACTACCCCCAGTGTGTATAAGACCTGAACTACCCCCAGTGTGTATAAGATCTGAACTACCCCCAGTGTTTATAAGACCTGAACTACCCACAGTGTGTATAAGACCTGAACTACCCCCAGTGTGTATAAGACCTGAACTACCCCCAGTGTGTATAAGACCTGAACTACCCCCAGTGTGTACAAGACCTGAACTACCTCCAGTGTGTATGAGACATGAACTACCCCCAGTGTGTATAAGATCTGAACTACCCCCAGTGTGTATAAGACCTGAACTACCCCCAGTGTGTATAAGATCTGAACTACCCCCAGTGTGTATAAGACCTGAACTACCCCCAGTGTGTATAAGACCTGAACTACCCCCAGTGTGTATAAGACCTGAACTACCCCCAGTGTGTATAAGACCTGAACTACCCCCAGTGTGTATAAGATCTGAAATACCCCCAGTGTGTATAAGATCTGAACTACCCCCAGTGTGTATAAGACCTGAACTACCCCCAGTGTGTATAAGATCTGAACTACCCCCAGTGTGTATAAGACCTGAACTACCCCCAGTGTGTATAAGATCTGAACTACCCCCAGTGTGTATAAGACCTGAACTACCCCCAGTGTGTATAAGACCTGAACTACCCCCAGTGTGTATAAGACCTGAACTACCCCCAGTGTGTATAAGATCTGAACTACCCCCAGTGTGTATAAGACCTGAACTACCCCCAGTGTGTATAAGACCTGAACTACCCCCAGTGTGTATAAGACCTGAACTACCCCCAGTGTGTATAAGACCTGAACTACCCCCAGTGTGTATAAGATCTGAAATACCCCCAGTGTGTATAAGATCTGAACTACCCCCAGTGTGTATAAGACCTGAACTACCCCCAGTGTGTATAAGATCTGAACTACCCCCAGTGTGTATAAGACCTGAACTACCCCCAGTGTGTATAAGATCTGAACTACCCCCAGTGTGTATAAGACCTGAACTACCCCCAGTGTGTATGAGACCTGAACTACCCCCAGTGTGTATAAGATCTGAACTACCCCCAGTGTGTATAAGACCTGAACTACCCCCAGTGTGTATAAGATCTGAACTACCCCCAGTGTGTATAAGATCTGAAATACCCCCAGTGTGTATAAGACCTGAACTACCTCCAGTGTGTATAAGACATGAACTACCCCCAGTGTGTATAAGACCTGAACTACCCCCAGTGTGTATAAGACCTGAACTACCTCCAGTGTGTATAAGACATGAACTACCCCCAGTGTGTATAAGACCTGAACTACCCCCAGTGTGTATAAGACCTGAACTACCTCCAGTGTGTATAAGACATGAACTACCCCCAGTGTGTATAAGACCTGAACTACCCCCAGTGTGTATAAGATCTGAACTACCCCCAGTGTGTATAAGACCTGAACTACCCCCAGTGTGTATAAGACACGAACTACCCCCAGTGTGTATAAGACATGAACTACCCCCGGTGTGTATAAGACCTGAACTACCCCCAGTGTGTATAAGACCTGAACTACCCCCAGTGTGTATAAGACCTGAACTACCCCCAGTGTGTATAAGACATGAACTACCCCCAGTGTGTATAAGACCTGAACTACCCCCAGTGTGTATAAGACCTGAACTACCCCCAGTGTGTATAAGACCTGAACTACCCCCAGTGTGTATAAGACCTGAACTACCCCCAGTGTGTATAAGACCTGAACTACCCCCAGTGTGTATGAGACCTGAACTACCCCCAGTGTGTATAAGACCTGAACTACCCCCAGCGTGTATAAGATCTGAACTACCCCCAGTGTGTATAAGACCTGAAATACCCCCAGTGTGTATAAGACCTGAACTACCTCCAGTGTGTATAAGACCTGAACTACCCCCAGTGTGTATAAGACCTGAAATACCCCCAGTGTGTATAAGACCTGAACTACCCCCAGTGTGTATAAGATCTGAACTACCCCCAGTGTGTATAAGACCTGAAATACCCCCAGTGTTTATAAGATCTGAACTACCCCCAGTGTGTATAAGACCTGAACTACCCCCAGTGTGTATAAGACCTGAACTACCCCCAGTGTGTATAAGACCTGAACTACCCCCAGTGTGTATACGACCTGAACTACCCCCAGTGTGTATAAGATCTGAACTACCCCCAGTGTGTATAAGACCTGAACTACCCCCAGTGTGTATAAGACATGAACTACCCCCAGTGTGTATAAGACCTGAACTACCCCCAGTGTGTATAAGACCTGAACTACCCCCAGTGTGTATAAGATCTGAACTACCCCCAGTGTGTATAAGATCTGAACTACCCCCAGTGTGTATAAGACCTGAACTACCTCCAGTGTGTATAAGACATGAACTACCCCCAGTGTGTATAAGACCTGAACTACCCCCAGTGTGTATAAGACCTGAACTACCCCCAGTGTGTATAAGACCTGAACTACCCCCAGTGTGTATAAGATCTGAACTACCCCCAGTGTGTATAAGATCTGAACTACCCCCAGTGTGTATAAGACCTGAACTACCTCCAGTGTGTATAAGACATGAACTACCCCCAGTGTGTATAAGACCTGAACTACCCCCAGTGTGTATAAGACCTGAACTACCCCCAGTGTTTATAAGACCTGAACTACCCACAGTGTGTATAAGACCTGAACTACCCCCAGTGTGTATAAGACCTGAACTACCCCCAGTGTTTATAAGACCTGAACTACCCCCAGTGTTTATAAGATCTGAACTACCCCCAGTGTTTATAAGATCTGAACTACCCCCAGTGTTTATAAGATCTGAACTACCCCCAGTGTGTATAAGACCTGAACTACCCCCAGTGTGTATAAGACCTGAACTACCCCCAGTGTGTATAAGACCTGAACTACCCCCAGTGTGTATAAGACCTGAACTACCCCCAGTGTGTATAAGACCTGAACTACCCCCAGTGTGTATAAGACCTGAACTACCCCCAGTGTGTATAAGACCTGAACTACCTCCAGTGTGTATAAGACCTGAACTACCCCCAGTGTGTATAAGATCTGAACTACCACCAGTGTGTATAAGATCTGAACTACCCCCAGTGTGTATAAGATCTGAACTACCCCCAGTGTGTATAAGACCTGAACTACCCACAGTGTGTATAAGATCTGAACTACCCCCAGTGTGTATAAGACCTGAACTACCCCCAGTGTGTATAAGACCTGAACTACCCCCAGTGTGTATAAGACCTGAACTACCTCCAGTGTGTATAAGACATGAACTACCCCCAGTGTGTATAAGACCTGAACTACCCCCAGTGTGTATAAGACCTGAACTACCTCCAGTGTGTATAAGACATGAACTACCCCCAGTGTGTATAAGACCTGAACTACCCCCAGTGTGTATAAGACCTGAACTACCTCCAGTGTGTATAAGACATGAACTACCCCCAGTGTGTATAAGACCTGAACTACCCCCAGTGTGTATAAGATCTGAACTACCCCCAGTGTGTATAAGACCTGAACTACCCCCAGTGTGTATAAGACACGAACTACCCCCAGTGTGTATAAGACATGAACTACCCCCGGTGTGTATAAGACCTGAACTACCCCCAGTGTGTATAAGACCTGAACTACCCCCAGTGTGTATAAGACATGAACTACCCCCAGTGTGTATAAGACCTGAACTACCCCCAGTGTGTATAAGATCTGAACTACCCCCAGTGTTTATAAGACCTGAACTACCCACAGTGTGTATAAGACCTGAACTACCCCCAGTGTGTATAAGACCTGAACTACCCCCAGTGTGTATAAGACCTGAACTACCCCCAGTGTGTACAAGACCTGAACTACCTCCAGTGTGTATGAGACATGAACTACCCCCAGTGTGTATAAGATCTGAACTACCCCCAGTGTGTATAAGACCTGAACTACCCCCAGTGTGTATAAGATCTGAACTACCCCCAGTGTGTATAAGACCTGAACTACCCCCAGTGTGTATAAGACCTGAACTACCCCCAGTGTGTATAAGACCTGAACTACCCCCAGTGTGTATAAGACCTGAACTACCCCCAGTGTGTATAAGATCTGAAATACCCCCAGTGTGTATAAGATCTGAACTACCCCCAGTGTGTATAAGACCTGAACTACCCCCAGTGTGTATAAGATCTGAACTACCCCCAGTGTGTATAAGACCTGAACTACCCCCAGTGTGTATAAGATCTGAACTACCCCCAGTGTGTATAAGACCTGAACTACCCCCAGTGTGTATAAGACCTGAACTACCCCCAGTGTGTATAAGACCTGAACTACCCCCAGTGTGTATAAGATCTGAACTACCCCCAGTGTGTATAAGACCTGAACTACCCCCAGTGTGTATAAGACCTGAACTACCCCCAGTGTGTATAAGACCTGAACTACCCCCAGTGTGTATAAGACCTGAACTACCCCCAGTGTGTATAAGATCTGAAATACCCCCAGTGTGTATAAGATCTGAACTACCCCCAGTGTGTATAAGACCTGAACTACCCCCAGTGTGTATAAGATCTGAACTACCCCCAGTGTGTATAAGACCTGAACTACCCCCAGTGTGTATAAGATCTGAACTACCCCCAGTGTGTATAAGACCTGAACTACCCCCAGTGTGTATGAGACCTGAACTACCCCCAGTGTGTATAAGATCTGAACTACCCCCAGTGTGTATAAGACCTGAACTACCCCCAGTGTGTATAAGATCTGAACTACCCCCAGTGTGTATAAGATCTGAAATACCCCCAGTGTGTATAAGACCTGAACTACCTCCAGTGTGTATAAGACATGAACTACCCCCAGTGTGTATAAGACCTGAACTACCCCCAGTGTGTATAAGACCTGAACTACCTCCAGTGTGTATAAGACATGAACTACCCCCAGTGTGTATAAGACCTGAACTACCCCCAGTGTGTATAAGACCTGAACTACCTCCAGTGTGTATAAGACATGAACTACCCCCAGTGTGTATAAGACCTGAACTACCCCCAGTGTGTATAAGATCTGAACTACCCCCAGTGTGTATAAGACCTGAACTACCCCCAGTGTGTATAAGACACGAACTACCCCCAGTGTGTATAAGACATGAACTACCCCCGGTGTGTATAAGACCTGAACTACCCCCAGTGTGTATAAGACCTGAACTACCCCCAGTGTGTATAAGACATGAACTACCCCCAGTGTGTATAAGACCTGAACTACCCCCAGTGTGTATAAGATCTGAACTACCCCCAGTGTTTATAAGACCTGAACTACCCACAGTGTGTATAAGACCTGAACTACCCCCAGTGTGTATAAGACCTGAACTACCCCCAGTGTGTATAAGACCTGAACTACCCCCAGTGTGTACAAGACCTGAACTACCTCCAGTGTGTATGAGACATGAACTACCCCCAGTGTGTATAAGATCTGAACTACCCCCAGTGTGTATAAGACCTGAACTACCCCCAGTGTGTATAAGATCTGAACTACCCCCAGTGTGTATAAGACCTGAACTACCCCCAGTGTGTATAAGATCTGAACTACCCCCAGTGTGTATAAGACCTGAACTACCCCCAGTGTGTATAAGACCTGAACTACCCCCAGTGTGTATAAGACCTGAACTACCCCCAGTGTGTATAAGATCTGAACTACCCCCAGTGTGTATAAGACCTGAACTACCCCCAGTGTGTATAAGACCTGAACTACCCCCAGTGTGTATAAGACCTGAACTACCCCCAGTGTGTATAAGACCTGAACTACCCCCAGTGTGTATAAGATCTGAACTACCCCCAGTGTGTATAAGACCTGAACTACCCCCAGTGTGTATAAGACCTGAACTACCCCCAGTGTGTATAAGACCTGAACTACCCCCAGTGTGTATAAGATCTGAACTACCCCCAGTGTGTATAAGACCTGAACTACCCCCAGTGTGTATAAGACCTGAACTACCCCCAGTGTGTATAAGACCTGAACTACCCCCAGTGTGTATAAGACCTGAACTACCCCCAGTGTGTATAAGATCTGAAATACCCCCAGTGTGTATAAGATCTGAACTACCCCCAGTGTGTATAAGACCTGAACTACCCCCAGTGTGTATAAGATCTGAACTACCCCCAGTGTGTATAAGACCTGAACTACCCCCAGTGTGTATAAGATCTGAACTACCCCCAGTGTGTATAAGACCTGAACTACCCCCAGTGTGTATAAGACCTGAACTACCCCCAGTGTGTATAAGATCTGAACTACCCCCAGTGTGTATAAGACCTGAACTACCCCCAGTGTGTATAAGATCTGAACTACCCCCAGTGTGTATAAGATCTGAAATACCCCCAGTGTGTATAAGACCTGAACTACCCCCAGTGTGTATAAGACCTGAAATACCCCCAGTGTGTATAAGACCTGAACTACCCCCAGTGTGTATAAGACCTGAACTACCCCCAGTGTGTATAAGATCTGAACTACCCCCAGTGTGTATAAGACCTGAACTACCCCCAGTGTGTATAAGACCTGAACTACCCCCAGTGTGTATAAGACCTGAACTACCCCCAGTGTGTATAAGACCTGAACTACCTCCAGTGTGTATAAGATCTGAACTACCTCCAGTGTGTATAAGACCTGAACTACCACCAGTGTGTATAAGACCTGAACTACCCCCAGTGTGTATAAGACCTGAACTACCCCCAGTGTGTATAAGATCTGAACTACCCCCAGTGTGTATAAGACCTGAACTACCCCCAGTGTGTATAAGACCTGAACTACCCCCAGTGTGTATAAGACCTGAACTACCTCCAGTGTGTATGAGACATGAACTACCCCCAGTGTGTATAAGACCTGAACTACCCCCAGTGTGTATAAGACCTGAACTACCCCCAGTGTGTATAAGAATCGCAGTGCAGTGTTCTGTTGATTCAAACAGAGAGGCAGTGCAAAGTGAGCAGTGTATCAAGAAGCAGGGCGGCTTGGCAGGGTACTGTTTCGGAGGACGCATGGCTCTCGACCTTCACCTCTCCCGAGTCTGTAGGGGAGTTGCAGCGATAAGACAAGACTGTAACAACCAATTGGACATCACAGAATTGGGGAGAAAAAGGGGTAAAAGTGCAAAATGAAAACAGAGAGGCATTGCAGGTAGGTCAGTGCTTCACGGTCCCGGGAGCAGTCGTGACTGACAGTTAGCTCTCGCAGGGCTCAGTGGCCACAGCATTTGAAATCCAAACTACTGTTGCTCTGCCTTGTATCACATATCATGGCAGGGAGCTTGGGCGGAAGAGTACAGGAGCAGATGCAAGCTGACGCTCGGCCCTGGAGTCAAACACACAAACACACCAAATGCCTGCTCACACAACCGGAAGAGGTGACAAAACACATCAGGTAACTTTGCCTTTCCGGTGTGGTTCCCAGGCCTGTTGTAGTGTCACAGATGTATCATGCGTTTACGTCAGCATGTTAGTGGTCATACGAGGTGACATGCACCTGGGTTCTGTGGGGAGAAAAGAGAGCGGTGGTGAGAACATTTAGCAGTAACGAGGTGGCACTCGCTGGCGCTAACTGGTCCAACATATGTCACAGCTGTATCTTTCCTCTCCACCGGCTCGGTTAGAGAGCGCAAAGAACCAGGACACGTCAATATTTACCGTATACTGTCTTTTCTTCTTCCTTCAGAAGTAATTAAGACAATTAGCTGATCATGTGAATACCAGACAGATGCCAGGGGGAATAAATGCATCCATGTGTAAATAGTCAAGGGGAAAAATAGCAAGGGTACCTAGGCTGTCCACTTTTAAGTGAGGTCTTCCAATTAAAACCATTTGAGTCCGTCTTGTAATTTGTGAAAGAGAATGACAGTAGCACTTTAGATCCTTTAAGCAGACTTTAAGATCCTTTATCCTTTAAGCAGACAATTTATGCAGGAATCTCTGGGTAATTTTTGTTAAAGAGATCATAGAAATGATGTGAAAACCTGAACCAGTAAATGTTATTCAAGAAACAGAGTGAGTTTCTAGAAAACATCATTTTCAATCTGATTTTCTATATTGCAAACAATGTTTGCTATCCAATACTACACACAACCAAATATACTGACCAAAAATGCAAACAAAACATGCAAAGTGTTGGTCCCATGTTTCATGAGCTGAAATAATAGATCCCAACATTTTCCATATGCACAAAAAGCTTATTTCTCTCATATTTTGTGCGCAAATGTGTTTACATCCCTGTTAGTGAGCATTTCTCATTTGCCAAGATAATCCATCCACCTGACAGGTGTGGCATATCAAAGGCTGATTAAACAGCATGATCATTACACAGGTGCACCTTGTGCTGGGGACAGTAAAAGGACACTCTAAAATGTGCAGTATTGTCACACAACACAATGCCACAGGTGTCTCAAGTTTTGAGGGAGCGTGCAATTTGCATGCTGACTGTAGGAATGTCCACCAGAGCTGTTGCCAGATGATTTAATAATAAGCCGCCTCCAACGTTGTTTTAGAGAACATGGCAGGACGTCCAACTGGCCTCACAACCGCAGTGTAACCACGCCAGCCCAGGACCTCCACATCCGGCCTCTTCATCTGTGGGATTGTCTGAGACCAGCCACCCGGATAGCTGATGAAACTGAGGAGTATTTCTTTGTAATAAAGTCCTTTGTGGGGAAGAACTCATTCTGATTGGCTGGGCCTGGTTCCCCAATGGATGGGCCTGGCTCCCAAGTTGGTGGGCCTATGCCCTCCCAGGCTGCGCCCCTGCCCAGTCATGTGAAATCCATAGACTAAGGCCTAATGATTTTATTTCAATTGACTGATTTCCTTATATGAAATGTAATTCAGAAAAATCGTTGAAATGATTGCATGTTGCGGTTATATTTTTGTTCAGTACATTTATCTAAACTGACAATTGCCAACATAAAACTATTAACATAGAAATTATATCTGATATTCCAGTTCCAATATAATATTTTTTCTTCAAAATGTCCTTGAAATGTGCCAGCAGTGATTCTCTCCAGCAAAGGGGACTTCTAGTCCAGTTATTACAGTAATTCATTCTGTAGGTGCATTTGACATCACAACCCTGTTGAGCGTCAGAGAAAACCCTTTGCTGTTGCAACTGGTGACATTACTCTGAAATATTAAACACTCGGCCACGTCTGCTTTTTTATGCACTGAGGCATATTTTGTGTAGTGCTTAAGAATATTAAAGCATAATTTATATTTCAGGAGTTTGACACCTTGACATTTTGGCACCTCTGTTTTGAATTTCAGCATGCGGTTTGACATGTTTGTATTAATAACATTGTGATCTCGGAGGGCCATAGCCCCGGGCTGCTTCAACAAGACTACTAAAGGAAGGCATTTCAAAAGGAATTCTAGAGCAGCCTAGGGACTCGTCAAAATCAGCCCTGATACTTTTGCCCTGATAAAAATCCATTCCACACAAATGCGTGAACAGAGGGGGGATGGTGGCTGGTGATCTGTGCCTGTGTGTGTGCGTGTGTCCGTGCATGTGTGTGTGCGTGTGTCCGTGCATGTGTGTGTGGTTTTTCCGCAGAATCCCTGATGTTTCCCAGATTGATCAGTCATTCTGTATGCATGTCGAAGACAGCTTGGTGGTGCAGAAGATTCCTAGATACACTGTTCACTGTTGGTGTCACTGTTTGCCACTAAATGTTCCGTAACAATAACATTGTAATATCCCTTCTAACTATGTAGGACATCTGGTGCCTGCCCCTTCATTTAAATACAACATCTCAAAAAACCCAAACCATTATTCTTAACCAAGTTCTTGTAGTCAAGAATAATGGTTTGGAATAATGGTTTGGGTTTTTTGTCATTATTCTTTTATTTAGTGGATGCCTTAGCTTTTACTGGCAGAAAATACAGTATGGGTGAGAAGTTGGTGCTCAGAAATAATTTGATCTGAAAAATGGAACAGTTCAATTAATAATATCTAATTAGTATTAGACAAAATGAAACAACACATGCAGAGAGAGAGAGAGATGGAGAGAGAGACAGAGGGAGAGAGAGAGGGAAAGAGGGAGCGAGAGAGAGTGGGGCAGAAAGAGAGACAGAGAGGGGGAGAGAGAGAGAGAGAGAGAGTGGGCAGAAAGAGTGACAGAGAGGGGGAGAAAGGGAGAAAGGGAGAGAGAGAGAGTGTGGCAGAGAGCGATAGAGAGGGAGAGAGAGAGAGAGAGAGAGAGAGAGAGAGAGAGAGAGAGAGAGAGAGAGAGAGAGAGAGAGAGAGAGAGAGAGAGAGAGAGAGAGAGAGAGAGAGTGGGGCAGAGAGCGACAGAGAGAGAGAGAGAGAGAGAGAGAGAGAGTGGGGCAGAGAGCGACAGAGAGAGAGAGAGAGAGAGAGAAGTGCAATCAAACACTATCTTATTATCACCGCCCTGCAGTGGAGTCATGTATGTATTGATGTCATGTAATCAATCAGATCTAGTAAGTGTTCCAGCAAAAACTATTGGTGTGAGGTTTAAAGCATCAGCACTAGATGGAATATGACTCTTCCGTTGTCCGTTGACAGGACACAGCATGTCAAGTAATACAAATGATTAAAACAATTAACAAACAAATACAGGCTGACACAGCCACACGCAAACACGTACAAAAGCCTTGCTTGACTAGACAGAATAACTTCACAGCTCCTAAAGGTCAAACAGGCTCCAATAATGTTGGAGTTCTCTGCCAGGTGTCGAAGGGATCCACAGTGAAGAGGCTCTTCTCAGACTGAACCTTATTTATCATTTATTTTCTATTTTTATTTCCTCTCCTTCAAATTTCCTGGAATTTACTTTTGTCAAATAACAACAAGTGTTGCACATTAAAAATCATTCAGTTCAATTCAAAGATTCCGCGATGAAGTTCAGGTCTTTCTTTCTTCATCTCATGCTGCTCTCTGCCTGACCGCTCTCTCAAAGCCGACAACCCTGGGAAATTCAGAGATGGTCATGAATGTTTCCACTGCTCGCTCTTCTGTGTGCTCTCCAGTGTTGCACAAAGCAGCGGTTCCCCCCCTACCTGATTGTCTCGTGGTTAACTTGTCTCAACTCTGCAGTATCACTGAGGTCACCATGCCTCTGCCCAGGGAGGAGTTGTTAATGTGTGTGTGTGTGTGTGTCTGTGTGTCTGTGTGTGTGTGTGTGTGTGTGTGTGTGTGTGTGTGTGTGTGTGTGTGTGTGTGTGTGTGTGTGTGTGTGTGTGTGTGTGTGTGTGTGTGTGTGTGTGTGTGTGTGTGTGTGTGTGTGTGTGTGTGTGTGTGTGTGTGTGTGTGTGTGTGTGTGTGTGTGTGTGTGTGTGTGTGTGTGTTAGACTGCTATCTCTATGAAGGCCTATCTCATGTGATAAAGTACAGACAGTGTTTTTGCACAATAATCTCTCAAAAACATCCATCCATGATACAGTGGGTATAAAATCAGGGGATTGATTGTCATTTCATTACAACAACAACAACAGAAAATATAGGGGGAAAATTCTAAGAAAAATCCCAATATAAAAATACATTTTGGCAATGTATTACTTAATTAACTTCACAACAATAAAAGTTTGTACTGTATACCGATAAATATTTCCACTTCACCTCCTTGTCTTTGAATCGACACACCGCACGTCTCAACCTTTAACCTGCGCTGGATAAATTTGTGTCAGATCTGCCCACTACAGTCAGTCACACAGTCTTGTATATGGAGAACATAGATTGGATTAATTGAATTTCCAGTGTCCTCCAGTCAGAGCCACCAGAGTGTAGATAATTCCCTTATCCACATCAATGCGGGGCCCTCTGCTGGGCTCAGTCAAGGGCCCCAGACCTGCTGTTCGCTGGCAGGGATCTGCCACAATCAATTACACCAGGCCTGGTTAATGGGCCTCCCTGATTTCCTGCCCCCTCTCTCACTCTGGACTATTAGGAGGAGAAGTTGAAAATGGAAGAGGGGAGACAATGACCCTTCAAAGAGAAACATTATATATATATGGATGTTTTTTGTGTTGATGTGCTGAAGTCATACAGTATGAAGTCATTCCTCTTCCTCTTTGCTGTGTGTGTGTGTGTGTGTGTGTGTGTGTGTGTGTGTGTGTGTGTGTGTGTGTGTGTGTGTGTGTGTGTGTGTGTGTGTGTGTGTGTGTGTGTGTGTGTGTGTGTGTGTGTGTGTGTGTGTATCAGGGGGGCTAGGGTTGATTTGGCTGATTAGGGGTATGTGTATAATGCCTGAGTGCGTTCCTTCACAGTAACCACATAGCTGGGCTGCCGACTCAGTAGGATGCTTCCTTTCATCCTGTCCTCTCCCTCGCTCTCTCTCTGCCCAGGGACCAGGCAGGTCCAACCTGACGCCGTTTCAGACACACACACACACACACACATTCACGCACAAACACAAGCAGACACACACACACACACGCATACATACACATTCACACACGAACACAAACAGAAACACACACACATGTTTTAAAAATTATATTAAAATAATGTATGAATCAGTTAATTTTGTACCATAATTGAAACAGAAAATGCCAGCGGTTAATGTATTACTAATGCCACAACACTCACATGTGTACGTCCACAATGTGTATGTCTTTTTATTCATAGGATATTTATATTGTCATTATGAAATGAGTGAAATGTACTTTTTCTAATATTTCTCTCTGTCAAGTCGGTGTTATGTATTTTTATGATCTATTTTCTAGACTTGAAGCATGGACTGGTTTTATTATTATCCTGCTGAGAAGACTCAAGAGGAAATGAAATAGGAAAGTTAGATCATTGTGAAACTAAATAAAGGTTAGTTAAATAAAGGTTAAATAAAATAAAACTAATAAAATACATTTTTATTATCAGATAAGTAGATATTAAATATTAAAATGAGTATACTAAAACAGTTACCTATTGCTGATGTACAGGTACATGATCAACACAAAGTCTCTGGATGAATTACATCCTCATCAATTACATGTTATCGATTACATTAAATATTGATTACATTCAATATTGATTACATTAAATATTCCTTCAGGAAATCACAGCTAATAGAAAAAAATGTAGGATTACATTTTTTATATGATAAATAAAATGTTAATAAAGAGCTGATTTCCTTTTTGAGAGCTCAATGGAGGCTAAACAATGTAGTTATATTATTAAATTCTGTGTCACAATTGATTGAGTCAAACATGCTTTACCATGCCAAGCCGAGTGAGGTAGAAAACACATACATCTGACATCAACCAAACAGTAGTTAACGGTTGTCTTCTCAGAAGACTGATCTCTGAAACACAATTTATTGGTGTTGTTTTTTTAGATGCTTTAACACTTTATTCACACAGTAAGGAAATCAGAGAGGGAGTCAGGCAAGATGGAGAAACAGTTGGAAGAATAGACACGGGGATGAACCCTGGTCTCCGGTGGGGAGTTGTATTTGTGACATGTGCCGGGGAGTGGTACCACTGCAGCAGGGCTCTGGGCTAGCTGAAACACTACTACAGTAGATATCATGAGTAGTGTTCACTCTCTCCATCATCTTCTACTTTCTCCACTCTTTTTCCTTCATTGATACAGAAAATTGCATCTTTCGATCTTTCATATTCTTTCTCAATACAACAACGCATCAGTCACTTTAAAGTTCTGAAGAGTGACATCTCTAGCCGACATGTTACCATCTTCTGGTATAAGATGATGCTGTCTTTTGTTGTGTGTTGTAAAAGCCAGGTTTTAAGTGCCTTTGCAGAGGCTCCAATTCAACTGGGTGTTTGACACTCTCCCATGGCCTCTCCTGCTTCTCCGTCTCTCAGATTTAAAAACATGTCGCTGTGACCCCTGATCTCCAGCGGCCCACTTCCACTCTCCTCCAGGAAGCCCCATACATGCCTGAACAATTAACTCCCCCACAGCCATCAATTCAGCCCAAAGGAAAGAAAAGACAGAAAGGACCAAGTCACCTGGGTTCAGGAGAAAGAGAAGAAGAAGGGGGGAAAATGAGGAGAAAGGTTTTTGTGGAGAAAAACAGCTTTTTATCAGTCCACCCGTGTAACTGTCACAGCGACTGACAGCGAGACACTTAGGAAGGCCTCCTTTCATTCAGTCAGCCAGTCGGCCCCGTCGAATGGTTCAACAAACAATCCCAAGGTGCCTTGGGGTTGTGTTTACCTTTCAAAATCAGGGTCGCAAAAGGTTTGTTCACATAAAAGCGATGATGAACTGAAGTGGCATGTCTGTTTGGTTTCCCTGACTCCCCTGCAGTAGCACAGTGTATATTGATCTCCGTCACGCATCACTAAGTGGTCAGTAGGACTCTGTCGGCTGAACGAAGGACTCTCGCTCACTGTTTGAAGCTGCCCTGCAGGTGTCCAAAGCACTGCCTCAGATCCCCATGGAGACAAAATTAGTTGCTTGGCCGACCTTTATTTGTGATGCTGCTAAACTTTTTCCAAAACCAAACCATTCCTTAAAGTGACTCCAACTATACCTGTTATTGCCTGGGGACTGGAGTATACTGGAGTGTTGAACCTGTGGTGTAAAAAGCAATATGAAATAAACTTTTTCATAAAGAAAAGATTGCAGATCAGCAGCTTCCTGTGTTCCAGGAAAAACTACTGCCGCTAGCATAGAGTCATTATGGTGGAGGGGTAAAGTATGTACAATACATGCCATTACATCAGAATACTGTCAAGTCGGCCAGCACCAACTCACTGAGAAACACACACAAACACAGACACACACTTCATTGAAGGCCTTTTCGACAGTAGCTAGAGAGAGAGAGAGAGAGAGAGAGAGAGAGAGAGAGAGAGAGAGAGAGAGAGAGAGAGAGAGAGAGAGAGAGAGAGAGAGAGAGCTATTGTCCATTGTATGGTCATTTTTACCCTTGATTATTGTTGTTACTGATTGTCCCGTTGACAATCTTGATTATTATAATTTAAATTATGTTAATATTGTAAATGAATCCCTTAATCTCCAAAGTACGCTTTGGCAATATGTACATTGTTACGAATTAGGAATTAAATAGAGAGAGAGACGGCGTGTGAGCGATTTCTCAGTTGTTTTCCTCTCCTTTGATCTGAGGACAGTGATATTGTAGGAAATTCCCAAGGTCAGTTATCCCACTGGAGAGACTCACTGATAGCCAGCACTGAGGACTCCCCCATCTCTCTTTTTCCTCTCCTCCTCTCACCCCTCCACCCCCTTCTCCTGTCCTTCTCTCAGCCCTCCATCCCCCACTCCTCTCCTCTCCTCTACCTCTCATCCCTCCACCCTCTTTCCTCTCCTCCTCTCATCCCTCCACCCCCTCTCCTCTCCTCCTCCTCTCCCCCTCCACCCCCTTTCCTCTCCTTCTCTCATCCCTCAACTCCCTCTCTTCTTCTCTCTTTCTCTCAGCCCTCCATCCCCCACTCCTCTTCTATCCTCTCATCCCTCCACCCCCTCTCCTCTCCTCCTCCTCTTATCTCTCCACTCCCTCTCCCCTCCTCCCCCTCTCACCACTGCACCCCCTCTTCTCTCCTCTTCTCATCCGTCCATCCCCCTGTCCTCCTCCTCTCTTTGAGTCTGAGGTTGAGTGGTGAGCCCTGCCTGCCAATTAGTGCCAATCAGGCCAGCGGTGTGATGAGGTGTGCAGGCAGGCAGGAAGGTTCTGGGACTGGGACCACCTGGCCACAGCCCACATCTGGCCTGTCCTTCACACACCTGTCAGGGCCAGGCCCACGGTGCTGCTGTACATGCAGGGCAAGTGTGTGGAGCCTATACTCCGCTGGCATGGGTTATTAAAGGTGTGTGTGTAAAAGGAGTGTGTGTAAGTGTGTGTGCGTGTATGTGAGTGTGTGCGTGTGAGTGTGAAGCTTCCGGCACTACCACAGCAGCGTCTCTCCGCAGCCCCTCTCTCACACCCTGAGACTCTCTGCTGCTCAAACCAGCGTTTTAGGACTCAAGATCTCGCCAGAAATTGTGGCTGATCTGCCTCGCTAAATAATGCATCAATGCAAGGTTTTTTGTTATGTAAAAAAAAATGGCTTTTAGCTGCGCTTGCGGGATAGTAATGCCACCTGACAATCGCTCCCCGCAGTCTTGGCAATGGCCCGGAGTGAAGCAGCCCCGGCTCCTTGTGATTGACAAGGACAAAAAAGAAGACAAATCCCATTCATGTTGTTGAATTGTCAACCGCAGCCGTGGGATTTGAAAAAGGAACCGCATGAAACCGTGACTTTGACTAGAAGAGGTGAAGAACTTAAACATGACAAGTGTGATTAAAATATCCCCAGAAAGTCACATAGGGCATCGAGGTAGGAGAGAGACGATCTCCATAAGACATTCCATTATTGATGAGGACTGGGACAGAGGAGCTGGGAGTTTTTCAAGGCCAAACGTATTTGTGTAGCGGCAGCAGCTCACACAGCTTGTTATTAAAGATGGGTGTTTAGTCACAGGTACTTTGGCATGGTCGACATCACTATTCAGAAAAGAAACATATTCTGTTTGACTGAGGGGAAAAAGGCCATAAGCCACTGTTCTGGACTGGTTACACACCACCATAGTTGCTGGATCCGTGCTGGAAAGGACAATGTGAGGAAAAAATGTCCGGGCCAATACAGTATGGTATAGTGTGAAAAGGGTATACATTTACTCAATACAGTCTTCTGTCCATTTGTCAACAGTATACAACAGTAGCATGACCCATAAATATGAAAGTTGAAGACTTGACCCTCTATGACTTGAGAAAACTGTCTCTACCACACTTTTAGTTTACAATGCACATTAATTGGATATATTGTCACGCCCTGACCATAGTTTGCTTTGTATGTTTTATGTTTTGTTTGGTCAGGGTGTGATCTGAGTGGGCATTCTATGTTGTATGTCTGGTTTGTCTATTTCTATGTGTTTGGCCTGATATGGTTCTCAATCAGAGGCAGGTGTTTTGCGTTGTCTCTGATTGGGAACCATATTTAGGTAGCCTGTTTTGTATTGTGGGTTGTGGGTGATTGTCTATGTGTAGTGTTTAGTGTCAGCACTATTTGTTATTTAGCTTCACGGTCGTCGTTTATTGTTTTTGTATTAGTTTCGTCAGGTGTTCTCTGTCTATTAAAATCAAGATGAACACATACCACGCTGCATATTGGTCCTCCGATCCTTCTCGTTTCTCTTCATCAGATGAGGAGGACGAAGACAGCCGTGACATATATTTGATCTAGTTCTGGTGATTGACACCAGTGGTTTCTGGAGAACTGGATATGCTAAATGAATCCTGAAGCAATCTCATTCTTGCATATAACTCATTCATTCCAGCCAATCACTGAATCTGAAACCTGAAATGTCACTACTTTAATTTATCTGTCTCCTGTCCTCATATTTAGCCTCACATTGAACATCACCATCAAATCCCAGGACTGAGCCACCAGAAGTAACTGGCTCGGTACAGTATCTGCATGGGTGGATGGTTCTGTACTTGACCCTGTATGAGGGCAACCGTTAAGTGGAGGATGTGTGCATCAAACCCACAGATACCTGCTCCCACACACACCCTCTAATGGTGCTAGTATCTGGGTCATGTTCTGGGGCCAAATCAGATGAAATAGAATTATCCAAGCTATGATTCAGGTTCATCCTCAGTAGTTGAAAAGTAACAGTGACACACTGTACCACGATGCATTGCAAAGCTGCCTTTTTACATGAGGAGCCAGAACACAAAACCCATACAGCTTTTTGACCTGTAGACTTTGTCATATACTGTACTGTATGACACATTGATTTAGCAGCAAAAAGTTTTTTTTCTTTGGACCCATCACAGCCTCCAACACATCAGGCCTCCACTGAGCTTGTCACTCATCACACGGGTCAGACTCTCCAGGCCTTACTTACTCTTCCATATGGGTCCAATTTACCCCGGCTAGTCTGTTCTAGAAAGTTCCATGGCGTTCCTGAGGCCTGAGCCTGGGAGGCCAAGGGACAAGGAACCGTTCAAGGCTCTTTCCGATAAGTCTGTAGAGAAACGACAGACATGCTCTCTCTGTGAGTCTGGTTCTATCTGTCTCTCTGTCTCTCTGTCTCTCTCTCTCTCTCACGGTCAGTATGTGCAGAGAAAAGCTCACTCGGACAGCGCATTCTTTCCACCAATCCCCACGCTGTGTTTCTCCCAGGTTCACAAAGTAATCAGAAACACATTTAACATCTGTGTGGCTTTACAGGTTGAAGTAGCATAGAATCCATATCCCTTCACTGTACCTGCTCCTTACTTTAGCTGTCTGAGATTGCGGCTGAGGAGGCCGACATTGAAATGGGAGAACTTCTTCTTCTCTTTCTGCCAATTTCTTTCAGCCAATACAGTATAACAGATGTCCATTACAAAACTACATTAAGAGAGATTCTCTGTGATTTTATACATTTGTAACTTTTCATTGGTTTTAACGGAGGCCAGATGAGGTCTCCCTGACGAAAAGTAGACACCAAAGCCATGACATTATTCAATAAGAATATAGACAGTAAAAGGCAAAAAGGTAAACAGGTTCACAATTAAATTGTTGGGACCACATGTAGAATGTGTGACTTTCTTTCACTGTATATAAAAATATAGACAGAAATAAACATTTACTTACAAGTCAATTGTTCGGATTAAAGAAAGATTTATCGGCAATAATTCCTAATGTGTGGCACAATCCTTTATTCTAATGTAGCTTAAAGTCACAGTCCGTAAGAATTCCAGTCATTACAATTAATGAAATATACCATATTCTTTCTATTTTTTAAGAATATGGTGAATAATACATAACATTATTTATATTTTTGTTGCTAGCCGAGATTGTTTTGAAGTCTATGATGTCATCCTGTGTTTATTTGTATGTGACTGTCCTACGTATATTCTACTGTCTTCATGAAGCAAAACAAATTGCCCAGTGGAACGATAAAGATCTACTCTGCCATGCGTTAGAGAACGTCTAAATCCCTGTCCACAAAATGAGATGTTCCCATTCTCCCTCTGCGCTGTGAGAACATGACACCTCCCCTGTCCACACACACACACACACACACGCACAAATACACACACAAACACACACACACAGAGAGAAACACACCATGTCCGCTGCAGCCGTGCTCAGTGGACTGCGAACGCAGGGTGAGCGGATGTGAAACGTATCACTGACCCAGTCACACACACTGCGGGCCGGGGCATGGAGGACAGACACCACACCAGATGCCGAGTGGTGCCCAGGGCATCAGAGGCATCCCTATGAGGGGAAAAGGCCCATCGAGCCAGCACAGGGAAATAAGCACCTGTCATGTGCCAAGTGGAGTGTTAAGTGCACAAATTGTGGAGGCGTGGGGGATGTTTCCGCGGGGGTGACAGCTCAGGGTTCTGGGTGCCATGTCAGGGCCTGGCAGATCATGCGGAGCCTTTTCCACCGTTCCTCCCCCATCCTCTCCACCATCTCTCCCCCAGCCCTGCCGCTGCTGAGGGGCACAATGGCAACAGTTATTAACTGGATGTCTGCCTCATTTATCTACATTAATCCTGGCTGGGCATCATTGGTGGGGGGGGGGGGGGGGGGGGGGGCAATGTGGGGGGGTGTCATCGCTGAGGGGCGTGGCAAAACAATCTCTGCTGAGCGTTTAGATCGTTTATTCCCGAGCGCCGGGTGTCAGCCACAAACCAAATTGCCAGCCGCGTTTGTGTCGCCGCCACGGTCATCCTCTCACCTCACTCGGACTCGCCTCAACCTCTCCCCTCAGGTTGGCGAGGGACGCGGGCCATTGTAGGTGCTCAACCCGTGTGTCACATGGCCTTTTTACAGAGTAACATTAATTCCACATGAAGGGCTGATGCCGAGCGGCGTGAAACTGTGAAATGTATTATAAATTGACCGAGCCGGCGGTGGTTGTACAGTATGGATGTGAAGAACTGTGAACGCTGGTCGCAGGCAATGTTATGACTCTGGCTGTTTAGTATCATGTGAGGTGACAGGGCAGTACTGGCGGCCATGCAGGGACAGGGTTGTGTGTGTTTTGTGAACAACAGCCACAGAGCTGCCAGAGAGAAAAAACATGAACTTAAACAGACCCAGTGTGAAAGATGGTGTCTAACCATGTCCCAATGTTACATGTTTAAATGGATATCTACTCTCTGCTCTTCCAATATAAGGGTTTACCATCGACATGTGACTCTCACTTTGTCCTTGTTGTATTTTACTCATGTGCTTTTATTGTGTTGAAATTAATCTCCAATTGGAATTACGAATTGGTGTGAACTTACCGTAACCTAAGATGTTGTTTCCCAACAGTTCAACTCAGAACAGTGAATAGCTGCTTTTTGTTGTTTTATTTCAGGGACGGTCTTAAACAGCGCCTCCGTAACATTCCTCCTTATTGGCCGGTGCTCTTTAGGGTTCTACAGTGTTGTTATCAGCAGCAGAGGTAGCACTTGAGATGAAACATCTGTAGGAGGGAGATGGGAACCAGGTGCCAGAGCGTCCCTGTGACGAGGGTGGAATCATCCCTCTAGGATTCTACTGCCACCCTCAGGATACAGGCCCACCAGGCACATACCAGTACACACTGACAGCATGAACTGCTTATCCACTTGGCTTTTGCATTGTTACTTTGCATTGAGTTTTTTTCTCCCCTATTTTTATTGAAAGGGATAAACAGAAATGAGGTGGGACTGGGAGACAGATAGAAGGAACATAGTGTGAATTTTCTTATTGCTTTTGTACACCATAATCAACTAATTAGTTGTTTAATCACTGAAGTTCACAGTATGTATGAGATCAACCCTTTCTGCTGGAACACCTGCTTACATCTGGTGTAGGGTGAAGTTGCCCCTTACATTTTCCCCACTTATGGTTAGGGTAAGGGCTGGGGGAGGGGAAGCTGATCCTAGATCTGTACCTAGGGGAAACTTCACCCCAGAACCAGACATCTTAAAAAACTTGATCGCTGAATGATTTGGAGTCACATAGTGAATTTTTAAGAGGGAGTAGTGAACAAACTCATTCTAAAAGAATTAAACCAGTAAGGATTTTTATAGCCTACAATACAGCATATATAACACATCAACAAGCACTGATATTTGAATAAATAGGGTATACCATCTACATAGAGTGTTATCTGTCATACAGTACCTTTATCATATAGCATCGTAAATGAAATATAAACCCCAAAAAATCACAAGAACAATTTAAAAAAAGACTAAAGCCACACGCTAAAAAGTAAGCTTATTCTGCATGGTTTGTTAGACTCCATTTGACATGTAATAAAATGTGATGAGAATATATTATAAAGCTAACAATTAATGTAGCTCCCATACCAGAATTCTAACTGTATCGCAGTCATAAATACAGTACCAGTCAAAGTTTGGACATACCTACTCATTCAAGGGTATTTCTTTATTTGTACTATTTTCTGCATTGTACTGTAGAAAAATAGTGAAGACATCAAAACTATAAAATAACACATATGGAATCATGTAGTAACTAACAAAGTGTTAAACAAATCAAAATATATTTGACATACTTCAAAGTAGCCACCCTTTGCCTTGATGACAGCTTTGCACACTCTTGGTATTCTCTCAACCAGCTTCACCTGGAATGCTTTTCCAACAGTCTTGAAGGAGTTCCTGCAGAATGCTGTGGTAGCCATGCTGGTTAAGTGTGCCTTGAATTCTAAATAAATCACAGACAGCGCCACGAGCAAAGCACCCCCACACCATCACATCTCCTCCATGCTTCACAGTGGGAACCACACATGCAGAGATCATCCGTTCACCTACTCCACGTCTCACAAAGACATGGCGGTTGCAACCAAAAATCTGAAATTTGGACTCATCAGACCAAAGGACAGATTTCCACCGGTCTAATGTCCATTGCTCATGTTTCTTGGCCCAAGCAAGTTTCTTCTTATTATTGGTGTCCTTTAGTAGTGGTTTATTTGCAGCAATTTGACCATGAAGGCCTGATTCACGCAGTCTCCTCTGAACAGTCAATGTTGAGATGTGTCTGTTACTTGAACTATGTGAAGCATTTATTTGGGCTGCAATTTCTGAGGCTGGTAACTCTAATGAACGTATCCTCTGCAGCAGAGCTAACTCTGGGGTCCTCATGAGAGCCAGTTTCATCATGGAGCTTGATGGTTTTTGTGACTGCACTTGAAGAAACTTAACATTTTCCAGATCTTGCCATTTTCCAGATTGACTGACCTTCATATCTTAAAGTAATGATGGACTGTCATTTCTCTTTGCTTATTTGAGCTATTCTTCCCATTATATGGAATTGGTCTTTTACCAAATAGGGCTATCTTCTGTATTCACCCCTACCTTGTCCCAGCACAACTGATTGGCTCAAATGCACCTGTTAATTGAAATGCATTCCAGGTGACTATCTCATGAAGCTGGTTGAGAGAATGCCAAGAGTGTGTAAAGCTGTCATCAAGGCAAAGGGTGGCTACTTTGAATAATCTCAAATCTCAAATATATTTTTAAACTTTTAACACTATTTTGGTTACTACATGATTCCGTATGTGTTATTTCATAGTTTTGATGTCTTCACTATTATTCTACAATGTAGAAAATAGTCAAATAAAATAAAAAACTTGAATGAGTAGGTGTCTCCAAACTTTTGACTGGTACTGTAGTTAGCAACCAGCATTACCTCTACGTTTGCAGGTATACTGTAACCTTAAACATCAGGCGAGCTAGGCTTTACAGAGACAGAGAAGTCATCGTGTGTGCGAAAATCATTTTCTCAGCCTCATCTATGGACCACCTCTGCTCTTCTAGGTATACCTGCAGACCAATTTCTAATCCAAATACATGATGAACAACTTAATGTATATGTTCACTTCACATGAAATGAATGGGAGTATAAAAACTGCTCTTAGTCTGTCCCCCTTGTGGTGAATAGGAGCTGTGTCTGTGAGGTTTGAGATCTCTTGTTCTAAGGCTATGGCGCCTCCTTGTGGTACATATTGTGTACAATGGACACCGTTTATAACAGTTTTTAACTTATAACTCAACAGAAGCAAATGAATCAATCAATCACAATTGAATTATACCAAGTTTCAGGTTTGTTTTTCTTGAGACAACTGTTGCCCTAGAGGACCAATGTTGGAGGAAACAGCATCAAACACTCAACCAAAAAAACGTGGAAAAGTGACTTCCTAATCACATATTTCATTTTGTATATCTCATAAGTATTATTAAAGCTTGATTCCTTAGTTGTTACATACATGTTTTTGACTTGTAAATGAATTATATATATCCATTGATTCTTGAAGAATATAACTTATAAATGCCTCATGAGCTTAGTTCATCTGTCGTGCCCCATCAGAACCCAAAATATAAGTTATAAGTTTTATTCCAATGTTTGTAAAACAATGTAAATGTAAACAAACACTGTACAGCCTCAAAACATGGTTCAAATATAATGTTGATACACTGGATGGTCAGTCCTTGTATCCACAGCTCAGTCTATGAAATTGAGAGTGGTTACATTTCTCTAGGCCCATGGCTCAGCTTTTTACCAAAACAGAGGTGGGACAGTGCTTTGTTATTGTTACAACTGCGGATTCTAGCTGTAGCACTTTCCTGCATTCAAATGACCTAGTGGTCTCATGGGTGGAATGGTATCAATATCTTTCATAATGTCATCATTAACAATTATTATTTCCAAAAAAACACAGAAAATCCGGTGTTTCTATGTCAAACGGTTTTGTTATATTTCAGTCTTCTGTGATTTATGTAAAGTGTAATATTGGGATGCAAACTCCAAATGTAATACATTTCAAATCTATGTGACATGGTACAGGTGTCTTCTTTTTTTATCCCATAATCATGTGTGTGAGGTGTATACTTTTGTTTCAAAGTAGAATTGCTTAAGACTACCAAGAAACACTCTGTGTGACCCTGATTTAGCCCACTGCAGTAAAAGGTTAAGCAATTATGCCAGAGATGCTATAGAATAAATCTGGGCATAACACATACATTGAGATTTTTCCCCAGTATAGTATATTATAGTATAGTAGTATAATAAACTATAGTATAGACAGTATAGTATAGTATAGACTGTATAGTATAGTAGTATAGTAGTAAAGTACAGTATAGCCTGTGTAGTATAGTCATATAGTAAAGTATAGAATAGACTGTATAGTAGTATAGTGTAATTTAGTATAATATAGACGGTATTGTACAGTAGTATAGTCAAGTATAGCATAGACCCTATATTATAGTACTATAGTTTAATTTAGTAAAGTATAGTATAGACCCCTCAAACTCAACTCTGGACCTGGAAGCCAGTTGCACTGCATTTTTACATTGTTCCCCTTTAATCAGGGATTGATTTAGACCTGGGACACCAGGTGAGTGCAATTAATGATCAGGTAGAACAGAACCAGCAGGCTCCAGACCTCGTAGGGTAAGAGTTGAGTACCCCTGGTATAGACGGTATAATATAGTATAGACAGTATAGTATAGTAGTATAGTATAGTAGTATAATATAGAGAATATAGTATAGTGGTATAGTATATTATAGTAGTAAAGTATAGACAGTATAGTAGCATATTATAGTAGTGTAGTAGTATAGTAAAGTATAGTACAATCATTAGGATTGTTGTACTTGAAGTTATGTTGCTAGCCACACATTCTGGCTTGAGTTTTTTATGAAAGTTAATATTAAGTACAGTGTAGATCCACTGCCATCCCCATTCAAATACATTATTTGTACTTTCTGCATGCTCTGGTTTGGTGAACACACTCTTGACAGTCCTTGGATGTATGTGTCAGGACCCATGTGAATCAGCAAACAGCATGTAGACATTAGGCACCAAACAGAAGAAAACAGACTGAAACAGGGAGGGACTACCTAAACTTGTCCAATAAGAAACACTTGTTTTCGTTTACTGTTGCAAAACGTTTTGCTATGGTACACCCTAATGAATACAGCCCAGGGTATGCCGCTAGGAGAGCTAATAGAAGACAATGCATTTTTAATGAGTGTAAATACTCCGAGGGCTTCCAGGAAGCACTACTGGGTGACTCTCATAACCTAACTGTCTACAATCTGCTATGTCATTATTTTGTACCGATATAGGCCTTGTAGAAGGTTCCTCAGTAAAGTGTTGCCAATGTAGCATAGTTAGAATGAATGTATATGTATAATGTATAAGAACATGTATAATGAAAGGCTTTATACCCTGAAGCAGAACCATGTATTTATCTAAATACACGGCTCTGGCCTGATGTCGCTATAGGAACACTACTCACGCAAAGGTTCCCCATACCGTAACCAATGGACACAACAAACCAGCAGACCAGTGACCGAAACTTGCTGCACATTCTGTTCCATTACAGCAGGGGGCAGCAAAGTCTTTCAGAACATATTTCATAATTAGGCCTAGACATTGTAATGGGGCCCGAATAAAACAACATAAATAACAAACATAAGTATGGCCAAAAGACAATGTTTTTGTTGCACCTGCAGTTTGAGTTGGTGATATAGGCCTTTCCCTTCTGTAGCCCTACCAATAGCATGGACTTCCTTGGCAGAAAGTATGTAATATATCATGAAACTGTACAATACCAGATAAATTATTTGTCAATCAATACTTACGAAAATCAACGACATCACGACTCACAAATAGGGTACTCTCGCTTTCTCTTTCCGTCGTGTGCTGTTTTTCAAGCGTGGGCTTCCACTGCTCGATCAAATTTACATAAACTTAGCGCTTTCCACCAATCAGCATTGAGAACGCGCGACATCTCTGCGATGCAGGAAAACCGCTCCTCCAACGCAAGCAGCGGCAACATTGTAGCGGAGAAACGCCAGCGGGCTGGAAGCAACGAGGGGAGCACCACGGAATAGACCCCGTTATTTTGTTGTGATTGCCCTATCTAGATCGTATTCTGTCATATCTCTCTGAAAAGTGAGTCGATACACCATTGAGGATGTCGGTGGCAGGGCTGAAGAAGCAATTTCACAAAGCCAGTCAGGTAAGCAGGAGACGCCCCGTTATATCACAATAAGTGGTCATGTTTCATCATAACGTTATGCTTTTAATTAACCTATCTAAACATGACATTGATATATTTGTTATACAAACAACGGCAATATAATAAAGCAATATTTCTGGCTTGACGTCATGGTCTATTAGTTCCAATCCACTCTCGCTTTCATAATCAAGCTTACAAGTAGCGAGTCGACATCATTGTTGTGTTGTGTATTTTCTGGCTCGTGCCTCCAGTGTTGTCAGGAATGTGCATGTATTGTCGGGAGCGAGCGATCTACTAGAGAGAGTCTAGAGAGAGAAAACATGTAGGCGACCTGCAACTAGTAGCAAGTGCAGCAGGTCCTTTTCTCAAACTTGGGATTGTTTTGCTTGCCAGCGCGATTTTATCATTTGCCAGATGGTGCTGTTCTCTGAATAGGGTTCCTGACTGATATGCATTTGCTCGCAGGCTTAACAAAGACTCCCACATACAATGGAGAACATAGCAGTACCACAAGCTGTCCACGTCCTTTTGGTCAGGTTCTCAACGGGCTCCCAGCTAGCTTGCCAGCCACCTGCTGCCGCTGCTTTGCTGTTCTTTAGCCTAGTTTTAGCCAATGTTCTTTCATGTAGCACCCAGTGTGCATGTAGCCTCAGTTGTGAGTTGGTGAAGATATCTTGCTATCTTGTTTCAGAAGTGTTGCTCCCTTCCCTATTTATATTATACAATTGGTCTGTCTGTCCATCTGTCTGCCTTTAAAGTCTGCCTGCCTGCCTGCCTGTAAAGTCTGTCTGCCTGCCTGTAAAGTACAGTTGAAGTCGGAAGTTTACATACACTTATGTTGGAGTCATTAAAACTCGATTTTCAACCATTCCATACATTTCTTGTTAACAAACTAGTTTTAGCAAGTCGGTTAGGACATCTACTTTGTGCATTACACAAGTAATTTTTCCAACAATTGTTTACAGACAAGTTTATACACTAAGTTGACTGTGCCTTCAAACAGCTTGGAAAATTCCAGAAAATGATGCCATGGCTTTAGAAGCTTCTGATAGGCTAATTGACATAATTTGAGTCAATTGGAGGTGTACCTGTGGATGTATTTCAAGGCCTACCTTCAAACTCAGTGCCTCTTTGCTTGACATCATGGGAAAATCAAAAGAAATCAGCCAAGACCTCAGAAAAAACATTGTAGACGTCTACAAGTCTGGTTCATTCTTGGGAGCAATTTCCAAATGCCTGAAGGTACCACGTTCATCTGTACAAACAATAGCAAGCAAGTATAAACACCATGGGACCAGGCAGCCATCATACCGTTCAGGAAGGAGACGCGTTTTGTCTCCTAGAGATGAACGTACTTTGTTTGCGAAAAGTGCAAATCAATCCCAGAGCAACAGCAAAGGACCTTGTGAAGATGATGGAGGAAACAGGTACAAAAGTATCTATATCCACTGTAAAACGAGTCCTAAATCGACATAACCTGAAAGGCCGCTCAGCAAGGAAGAAGCCACTGCTCCAAAACTGCCATAAAAAGCCAGACTACGGTTTGCAACTGCACATGGGGACAAAGATCGTACTTTTTGGAGAAATGTCCTCTGGTCTGATGAAACAACAATAGAACTGTTTGGCCATAATGACCAACGTTATGATTGGAGGAAAAAGGAGGAGGCTTGCAAGCCGAAGAACACCATCCCAGCCGTGAAGCACGGGGGTGGCAGCATCATGTTGTGGGGGTGCTTTGCTGCAGGAGGGACTGGTGCACTTCACAAAATAGATGGCATCATGAGGAAGTAGAATTATGTGGATATATTGAAGCAACATCTCAAGACATCAGGCAGGAAGTTAAAGCATTCACAAATGGGTCTTCCAAATGGACAATGACCCCAAGCATGCTTCCAAAGTTGTGGAAAAATGGCTTAAGGACAACAAAGTCAAGGTATTGGAGTGGCCATCACAAAGCCCATGACCTCAATCCTATAGAACATTTGTGGGCAGAACTGAAAAAGCGTGTGTGAGCAAGGAGGCCTACAAACCTGACTCAGTTACACCAGCTCTGTTAGGATTAATGGGCCAAAATTCACCAAACTTGTTGTGGGAAGCTCGTGGAAGGCTACCCGAAACATTTGACCCAAGTTAAACAATTGAAAGGCAATGCTATCAAATACTAATTTAGTGTATGTAAACTTCTGACCCACTGGGAATGTGATGAAAGAAATAAAAGCTGAAATAAATAATTGTCTCTACTATTATTCTGACATTTCACATTCTTAAAATAAAGTGGGGATCCTAACTGACCTAAGACAGGGAATTTTTACTAGGATTAAATGTCAGGAATTGTGGAAAACTGAGTTTAAATGTATTTGGCTAAGGTGTATGTAAACTTCCGACTTCAACTGTATATCTGCCTGTCTGTGTCAGAATCTGTTCCCACTTGTTTTCAGGAAACCCCTTGTTGTGTTTGAAGTCACATTCTGATCCCATGCTGTGTAGGCTAAAATACATATTTTCACATGTGGAGATAGTTAACTTGTTACCAGACAACCTAGATAACGTCCACACTGAATCGAAAGCACACATCGCAAAGAAAATGGGTTTGTTCTAATTCTAAAACTGCTGCATTTTCCACACTTGACTTGAGCTCAGTCTCTAGGCATACAACCTATTTATTCCCATACAGTAGACCAACAAGTGTAGTTTTGGTCCAAGCAAGTACACACATGTCACATTGGTTGTATAATCAGTCTAGTATACATTCGCATTAAGAATTCAATGACCTTTTCTAATACGTACATTGTTGCCTATCTTCCAACACAGTTACTCAGCATGAAAAGACAGCATGACGCTGGAATATGACATATCAGAACGATGACTCATGAATTCACCATGTGTGTGTTTGGATTCACATTACCATGCTCTGAGAATGGATCGTGTTCATCACGGTAGAACATTGTCATTCAGTTGTTGCTTGGGACCATGAGGTTGAATATATGCATTATTATCTGATTATGCAGCTGGGTAAAAGTTATTAAAAATGATTCATTTAGTGGTAAATGTCAACATATTTCCAATAATCTGAACATTGTAACTGTATTTTGTGTCTCTGTCTGTCTGTCCGTCCGTCCGTCTGTCCTGCCTCAGCAGGGCATGTTTTTATCTGGTTCCTGTCTGGTAATGTTCTACCAAAGATATTCAACTCATTCCTGTTATTCGGTTCAATCGGCGTGATTTTCCACTGTTATTCACCTAAAGGGAAGTGGAATGGAATATTGGCCTTAGATGAACAAACAGGCGTGTGTGTGTGTGTGTGTGTGTGTGTGTGTGTGTGTGTGTGTGTGTGTGTGTGTGTGTGTGTGTGTGTGTGTGTGTGTGTGTGTGTGTGTGTGTGTTCACTGTCACACCCAGTAGTGTTTATGAAGCTACCTCTATTTGATCACATCAAAGTGTGATCCATTCTGACACTGTGACATCAGTGTGTTTGTGTCCCAAGTGGCACCATATTCCCTATATAGTGCCACACTTTTGACAAGGGCCGATAGGGGTCAATATCAGTGTACTATATAGGGGGTAGGGTGCCTTTTGGGATGCAACCTGTGACTGACAGCAAACACAATACTGTAGCCTTCTCTCCCCTCCCTATATCTCCCCGGTGATAATTGGATCTGTTATGTGCGGTGGTGGTCTCTCAACCATCCACTACTCTGTTTACGGTGTGAAGTCCATTCATTACCCTGGTTACACTCCTTCAGAGTGAAAGATGAAGCCGTTGTCTGAGAGAAGATTTATGGGTATCTGTGGCCCCGTTCTTTGTCTTGTACATTATTTTATGTATCTGGTTGGAGTAAACTTACCGACCTGAGTCAGGTTCTAACAGGCTGTAAAATAAGGTAGTCAATACTTAGGGACACGTCATTTAAAAATAAATACATTTAGTCTTATTCCTTAACAATTAGAGTGAGGTACATTGCTCAAGGGCACATCAACAGATTTTTCACCTAGTCAGCTCGGGATTTGAACCAGCAACCTTAACTGCTAGGCTACCTTCCCCCCAACATCACACACCAACCATTATATACAGTATGTAACACAGTAGCGTGTACCCTCCAATGGTGGACGCCAAGGCCTCTTGGCAAGGTCAATTTGCCTAGGTAGGAAGAAACCTTGAGAGGAACCAGAGTCATAAGTAGAAGGCCTTCCTCCTCTAGTTAGACACAATGGTCTGCATGGGTAGAAGTTCAAAGTACACGCAGTATTAAACCATCAATGCCAGACGGTTCTCTTTCAAGGTAAAAGACAATGCCTGTTCCACTCTGTACATACAGTAGTCCCTGTCTGTCAGAAATACTGTGTGTTATCAGGAGACAGTGTTTAGCCTGTCTGCGTGTGTGTTTATCAATGGAGGTCTAGGTGCATGCTGCTTCATCTTGCTGTGTGTGAGTGTGAGTGTGTGTGTGTGTGTGTGTGTGTGTGTGTGTGTGTGTGTGTGTGTGCAGTTGTGCGTGGTGTATACGAGGTGTGTGTGTGCGATGTTATCACTGGGTTTAAATGTGTTTTTTTAATGGTGTGTTTCAGCACGTTAGCTGGTGAACATGAAATCCATTACAGTAGCTAAAGGAAACTATTGCGTAATGACGGTATTAAATGCAGCTAACACCCCCGGAAAAAAACATATGAATCATTCATGTTAAAAAGGACTCAGCCAAACTGTGTGGCAGGTTTTTAGCACATTAACATTTTGGCCGTTTATCAGCTGTCTGTTGTGAGTTCCATTGGGAAATCCAGCAGCCATTCTTTTTGTGTAAATTAGGCTCTGGGGTTAAGTTTCCTCTAGGTACCGATCTAGGATCAGTTTACCCTCCCCCAATCCTAACCTGAACCATTATCTGTGAAAATGCAAAAATGCATATAATGTTATAATGAGCTGAATTTAGCAAGTCATGTAATCCACTGTGGTGTGACAGGTGACATTCTAAAGACATAATATTATGTTACAAATGGTCCATAGTAAGTATTATGACTGTCTTGGCTACCTTACACAGAAAATGAAAGGTCAAACCACAAGCCCTAAAGGGTGGAGCTGTGGCAGGTTTTTAAAAGCATTGTTTTTATTTCGCTTTGCGTTCTTGGAAAAGAAAAAAGGTCTAAGGTCACAATGTTTCATATCCTGTGTTGTGTAGCTGAAGTTGGCTTGTGTATGTGTGTGTGCGTGTGTGTGCGCGTGCGTGTGTAAGGGTCTTTTGGAAACCAGACTGCTTCCTTCTTCCGTAGAATTTCTCTGTCAAACAGCGTTCCATTTCCACCGTTTTTGACAACATTATCTAGCCCAACATTCGACACACAATAGTGTCATTGTGTGTCATCCTGCCTGCACACCAAATTCCCTTATGGGACAAAAAAGATTGACTGAAGAAATATGAACAGACAAAGAAAACATTTTTGTTGTTCTATTCTGAGTTCCGACACACAGACCGTAAAAGCTTCTGTTCAATGCCAAGCCCAGCACAGTGACAGGGCTATCCTGTCTTCTGTCAGAAATCTCATTAAGGCCTAAGGAATGGAATTCATTTCCCCACTGACATATAGGAGTGCTTGTGTAATCGAGCTGTCCCAGGAGATGTCTCTGAATGTCCTAACAAAGCTCCTACCACTCTCTCTCTCCAGTCTCCACTATCACTTATTATGCCGTGCTCCCTCTTCACAGTCATCCTCAGAGACAGGCAGGCAGGACAGACAGACAGAGAGACAGACAGACAGACAGAGAGACAGGCAGGCAGGACAGATTGAAAGAGAGACAGACAGACAGGCAGGCAGGCAGAAGCAGGATGTCCATTGAGCTTTGACCAGCCATCTCCAGTGGACCCTGACCAGTTGTTCCGTCACTTTATCTTGTTGTGTTGTGAGGCCTTGTACAGAGGAGCCACAAAGTGCACAGTACACACACACTTCCAGCACACCAGTGGATTGGATTTAGTCATTGATTAAATATAGGCCTAAGAACATTTGCTAATCAAGGCTGTAGCTTAATAAAATAATAATAATACAAATAATAATGTTTGGTCTCCACACCTTGTTCTTGGATTTTCAACATTGCAGAATCAATTTTATTTGAGTAAACTAAACACTCGATCTAGAGCATCACAAACCTGCTCAGTGGATGACATGTCTGGTGCGTATGCAGGCCATGGAAGAACTGGCAGAAAGGGAAGGGGTCTGAATACTTTCCGAATGCACTATGTACACTATGTACACTATGTACACTATGTACACTATGTACACTATGTACAGTATGTACACTATGTACACTATGTACACTATGTACAGTGCCTTCGGAAAATATTCAGACCCCTTGACTTTTTCCTAATTTTGTTATGTTACCGCCTTATTCTAAAATAGATTAAATAAAACAAATGTCCTCAGCAATCTACACACAATACCACACAATGACAAAACAAAAACAGGTTTTAGAAATGTTTGCATCTCTGCAGCACTCCACCAATCAGGCCTTTATGGAGGAGTGGTCAGACGGAAGCCACTCCTCAGTAAAAGGCACATGACAGCCCGCTTAGACTTTTCCAAAAGGCACCTAAAGGACTCTCAGACCATGAGAAACAAGATTCTCTGGCCTGATGAAACCAAGATTGAACACCTTGGCCTGAATGCCAAGTGTCTCGCCTGGAGGAAACCTGGCACCATCCCTACTGGGAAGCATGTTGGTGGCATCATCATGCTGTGGGGATGTTTTTCAGCGGCAGGGACTGGGAGACTAGTCAGGATCGAGGGAAAGCTGTATGGAGCAAAGTGTAGAGAGATCCTTGTTGAAAATCTACTCCAGAGCGCTCAAGACCTCAGACTGGGACGAAGGTTCACCTTCCAACAGGGCAATGACCCTAAGCACGTTCTGACATGACCCTAAGCAATATCCTTGAGTGGCCCAGCAAGAGCCCGGACATGAACTTGATCGAACATCTCTGGAGAGACCTGAAAATATCTGTGCAGCTACGCACCCCATCCAACATGACAGAGCTTGAGAGGATCTGCTGAGAAGAATGGGAGAAACTCCCAAATACAGTTGTGCCAAGCTTGTAGTGTCATAACCAAGAAGTCTCTGATGTAATCGCTGCCTAAGGTGCTTCAACAAAGTACTGAGTAAAGGGTCTGAATACTTAAATGTGATATTTCAGTTTTTAATTATTTAAAAAATTAGCAAACATGTCTAGACTTGTTTTTGCTCTGTCATTATGGGGTATTGTGTGTAATCAATTTCAGAATAAGGCTGTAACGTAACAAAATGTGGAAAAAGTCAAGGGGTCTGGATACTTTCTGAAGGCACTGTATATAATATATATTATGATTTTAATTCTAATTATATGTTTAATTCACACCTGCACTGTTGGAGCTCAGAACTGAACTATTTTACTGTAACTACATCTGAGACCCTGTGCATGTGACTAGATAAACATCGGATCTGCTGAATGTGTTTCAGTGTGTCAGCTTCATAATGTACTCAGACCTACTGGGTCTGCAATGTGTTTCAGTGTGGCTGGGTCTGCAATGTGTTTCAGTGTGTCAGCTTCATAATGTACTCAGACCTACTGGGTCTGCAATGTGTTTCAGTGTGTCAGCTTCATGATGTACTCAGACCTACTGGGTCTGCAATGTGTTTCAGTGAGGCAGCTTCATAATGTACTCAGACCTACTGGGTCTGCAATGTGTTTCAGTGTGGCTGGGTCTGCAATGTGTTTCAGTGAGGCAGCTTCATAATGTACTCAGACCTACTGGGTCTGCAATGTGTTTCAGTGTGTCAGCTTCATAATGTACTCAGACCTACTGGGTCTGCAATGTGTTTCAGTGTGGCAGCTACATAATGTACTCAGACCTACTGGGTCTGCAATGTGTTTCAGTGTGGCAGCTTCATAATGTACTCAGACCTACTCGGTCTGCAATGTGTTTCAGTGTGGCAGCTACATAATGTACTCAGACCTACTGGGTCTGCAATGTGTTTCAGTGTGGCAGCTACATAATGTACTCAGACCTACTGGGTCTGCAATGTGTGTCAGTGTGTCAGCTTCATAATGTACTCAGACCTACTCGGTCTGCAATGTGTTTCAGTGTGGCAGCTACATAATGTACTCAGACCTACTGGGTCTGCAATGTGTTTCAGTGTGGCAGCTTCATAATGTACTCAGACCTACTGGGTCTGCAATGTGTTTCAGTGTGGCAGCTTCATAATGTACTCAGACCTACTGGGTCTGCAATGTGTTTCAGTGTGTCAGCTTCATAATGTACTCAGACCTACTGGGTCTGCAATGTGTTTCAGTGTGGCTGGGTCTGCAATGTGTTTCAGTGTGGCAGCTACATAATGTACTCAGACCTACTGGGTCTGCAATGTGTTTCAGTGTGGCAGCTACATAATGTACTCAGACCTACTGGGTCTGCAATGTGTTTCAGTGTGGCAGCTTCATAATGTACTTAGACCTACTGGGTCTGCAATGTGTTTCAGTGTGGCAGCTACATAATGTACTCAGACCTACTGGGTCTGCAATGTGTTTCAGGATTATTGATAAGCTTGGTGTTGGTGCTTATCATCGGTCAAGAGGGGCTTTAGATTTTCAACCAGGTCATCAGTAGGAGTGAGTGAGTGAGTGTGTGTGTGTGTGTGTGTATGTGTGTGTGTGTGTGTGTGTGTGTATTGTCTTATGACATAGTGGTCCACCTGACAGTTGTTCCCAGGGCAGTGGTTGACCTTTTCATGACCTTGTGGCACAACACCAAAAACATAATTCAACTAATTTGTAAGATAGATTTGTAAAATATTTCCATATTTCCTGCGTTTTCCCCTCCTGATCACCTACATTTTGTAACCCTGAATCTGATTCACTCGTAGTTTAAACCCATCAGACGTCACCCTGGTCCTAGTCTACTTACTTTCAAAGCACTAACAAGTTGGTTACAGCCAGCAGTAGTATCATCAATATTAATTTTTCAATATTCGTATTCATACCTTATTTCTCTCCCTCTTACAATAATATTAGCTCTTTCTCTCAAAAGAACATTCTCTCTCTCTCTGTCCCTCCTCTCTCTCTGTCTCTGTCTCTCTCTCTGTCTCTGTCTCTCTCTCTGTCTCTGTCTCTCTCTCTCTCTGTCTCTCTCTCTCTCTGTCTCTCTCTCTGTCTCTCTCTCTGTCTCTCTCTCTGTCTCTCTGCCTCTCTCTCTCTGTCTCTCTGTCTCTATCTCTAACTCTGTCTCTCTGTCTCTCTGTCTCTATCTCTCTCTCTCTCTCTCTCTCTCTCTCTCTCTCTCTCTGTCTCTCTCTCTCTGTCTCTCTCTCTCTCTCTGTCTCTCTCTCGCTCTCTCTCTCTCTCTCACTCTCCCCAAAATAATTCTCTCTGTTAAATAAGCACCATCATGCCTCTTGACAGGCCCTTAAAATATTAATGTCTGAGATGTTTTGTTTATAATGGGTTCTGACCTTTCGCTGGTGTGGAGTGTGGCTATGGTGATCTATGATGTTCACCATGTCCTTGCCTTAGTGATACAGTGGCAAATGAAAGTCTATACACCCCTTACACAATCTTCACATTTCCCTGCCTTAAATGAAATAAAAACATGTATTACATTTGATTTATTTCCTACAGATGTACACAACCTACTCCACATATTCAAAGTGAAAGAAAAAGTAGTTTTGAAAATCAGAGATAAGGCTTGAATATTGCAGCGATGGTTTCCCCAAAAATGAACTGAGCTTGTGTAATTCTGACAAAAACAATGGATAGCTGTTGCCCTAAGAGTTGTGCAAAGTTGATAGAATCTTATTTGAAATGATCCACAGCTGTAATTGCTGCCAAAGTTGCTTCCACCAAGTATTAACTCTGGGGTGTGAAGACAGTTTATTTTATTTTATTCATTTGGAAAGTTTTCTATAATTTTTCTTTCACTATGAAAATGTGGAGTAGGATGTGTAGATAGGTAGGGGAAAACATCCCTGAAATGTATTCCCTTCTTAGATGTCATTTTAAGGCAGCAAAATGTGAAGACTGTGCAAGGGGTGTGTAAACTTTCAATAGCAGCTGTATATGATAGTGTTCTGGCCAGTTTTTGGTGTTCCATCTCTCCCCGTCCAAAGTCCTGCTGAATTCCCACTATAATCTCTCCTGGGGGAGATTCAGGAAAGCAGGGAAATACTGAAAGCAGCTGGCGTTTTCAAAGGAAATGTAGTATCTTATCAGTGTTCAGTTGTCTCAGTTAGTATCAGTAGCAGCATCAATGGGAAATGTAGTATCTTATCAGTGTTCAGTTGTCCGTGTTCAGTAGCAGCATCAATGGGAAATGTAGTATCTTATCAGTGTTCAGTTGTCCGTGTTCAGTAGCAGCATCAATGGGAAATGTAGTAGCTTATCCGTGTTCAGTTGTCAGTGTTCAGTAGCAACATCAATGGGAAATGTAGTAGCTTATCAGTGTTCAGTTGTCTCAGTTAGTATCAGTAGCAGCATCAATGGGAAATGTAGTAGCTTATCAGTGTTCAGTTGTCTCAGTTAGTATCAGTAGCAGCATCAATGGGAAATGTAGTAGCTTATCAGTGTTCAGTTGTCTCAGTTAGTATCAGTAGCAGCATCAATGGGAAATGTAGTATCTTATCAGTTGTCAGTGTTCAGTAGCAGCATCAATGGGAAATGACAGGTGAACTCTTGGAACTGATGGCTGTGATTGTTTTGAACACAGTGCTGTGGGCCTGTACTGTTACTGCACTGTACTGTCAGGTATCAATTCTCACATTGGTATCGATGTAGACTTAGTATTAGATGCCCTACTGTATCTAACTAATCCAAGAACAACATGTTAGAAACTTTAGCAAGGCTAATTTAGGCCTGTATTCCTCGTGCTATTGAAGATTGTTACCTACAATAAGCTAAGGCCAGAATTCCATCCAACGCAGATTAAAGGCCTGCGCACAGCGATACGCAATTAAAGGGCATTTCCCTGACGTTTGCGGAGATCAAATTCGCTGTAAAAGCCACGATTGCTGACTCAAGGAGAAATCGCCTTTAAAAAGTGAACCGTATAGTCAGGTCGTTAATGTGTGATTGTTTGAATCCCAATCTAAATATCTCTCTTTAGTTTCTCAACTGTTGTCATGATAGCAGGGAGCACTTTCAGTATGGTTTCCTGCCCACTTGTTTAACGGTTGTTGATTCATTGTCGGTTAGTTGTTTGTTTACACAAATGACTGTAAAGGTGTGGTGGCTGTGTGTTATCACAGCCCAGGGAATTGTCCTGTTGTATCCCTGTGAAAGGAAAAGAGTCCATGTGAAAACCCTCCCTGGACTTTCTGAATCCTCTTTATATTGATGCCACGGAATTCTTTTCAAAGAACAGGAAACTGTAACCCATTGTCACTCGGTCTCCCATTGTCACTCGGTCTCCCATTGTCACTCGGTCTCCCATTGTCACTCGGTCTCCCATTGTCACTCGGTCTCCCATTGTCACTCGGTCTCCCATTGTCACTCGGTCTCCCATTGTCACTCGGTCTCCCATTGTCACTCGGTCTCCCATTGTCAAGATATAAAAGAAAACCACAGTAGGGGAAAAACCGCTATTGGCCGTACCTTCTAAAACATTTGATAAACGTTTTTCCTCAGTTTCCCTTCACGAGCAATATTGGGTCCATATTCATGATTCTTCTCAGAGTAAGAGTGCTGATCTAGGATCAGGTCCCCCCTGTCCATATAAATCTTATTCATTATGATTTAAAAGGCACATCAGTTCCTAGACCAGCACTCCTTCTCTGAGACGCTGCATTAATACGTGCCCAGAACTTTCCCAAATGCTCAAAGAGCCAACTGTGTCTAACTGAATTCACTTTTGAGTAGAATGGAAAAGAAAAAAATATAATTGGTTGTACCGTCCAAAACCTTTTAAGAACTTGGTCATCAGTTTCACTTCACGCAGTTCAGAATGTTCCCAAATGTTCAACGTAGAGCCCAACAGCATCTAACTTCACTTCCGAAGTCTCCCAAGTCACTCTTCCTTGATTAGATTTGGAAGTCCAAGGCTCTTGCCCTCAGTGGTAATTTTAGTTAATTGCTGGGGGATAATTACACCTCCAATGTACATTAGGTTACGTCAGTCTGGATTAAGAGCTGCAATGGTTTTGACCTGTAATCTGGTGCGGTGACTCAATGGTGAATTAGGAGCAGCTGCGGCCAGCTGGAGACAATCATTGTCACCCCACAGCTGCTCTCTTTATCTCAACCTTTTTATCTAGTTCTGTCTCTGTCTCTGTCTCTGTCTCTGTCTCTGTCTCTGTCTCTGTCTGTCTGTCTGTCTGTCTGTCTGTCTGTCTGTCTGTCTGTCTCTCTCTCTCTCTCCCTTTCTCTCTCTCTCTCTCTCCAAACCCAGTGTCATTGTCACCCCACAGCTGCTCTCTTTAACGCTGCATTTTTTTCTCATTCTCTCTTATAGCAGCAGGCCGATGGCCCCCAACACTGCACATTGACTATGCTAAGATATCTTAATTTAGTTTGATTCTATGTTGTTTCAAAAGGTCCATCCAATTGGGAATGGACATCAATTCAACATCTATTCCATGTTGGTTTAACGTAATTGTGTTGAAATGACTTGGGAACAACATTGAATCAACCAGTGTGTGCCCAGTGGGATGTCAGTATTCATGCAGGTAGAAACTTTAGTCATTGAAGTGGTTGCAATTCCATATTTGACACATTGCTCTGTAGCCTAGCTGTGTTACATTTCTCCACAGTACATTTCATTCACATCTCTCTGTGATTCACCCCCTCCGTTGTCCTAGAAATGTTTGGCAAACGTATTGGGCTAATATCCTCCGTCAGAGATTGCTAATTTTACCCGGTGGCCTAGATGGGGTGTTGAGCGTTCAGTGTTCAGTGGCAGACTGGTAGTAGTAGAGGCACAGTGTTGAAGGGAAAGAAAAGGGACAGATTTGAGGCAGCCAGCCCAGGGGAAGGAGCAGCTAATGGGGGAAGGCTAATGGGCTCCCCCCTGGAGTGATATGACTGGCTGGTATTAGGTAAGTAGGTGGGTAGGTGGTGTGCTGGTATAATGGAAATGGTTTGGAACCATGCTTGCATGATAAGTAACCTTGTCTGAGACCTATAGATTTGCTTTGGACTGAATGTCCAATTTTGTGGTGTTTCATTCCTCTGCACCTGTGATGCTTTGTCAGGTGTGTCGATGGCTATCCTACTCAGATTTGACTAGCACTATTTATTTATTTGTGTTTATTTTTTATTTAACCTTTATTTAACTAGGCAAGTCAGTTAAAAACAAATTCTTATTTACAATGACGGCCTACCAAAAGGCAAAAGGCCTCCTGAGGGGACGGGGGCTGGGAATACAAAAAAAATATATAGGACAAAACACACATCACAACCAGAGAGACACCACAACACTACATAAAGAGAGGCCTAAGACACCAGCCGCAAAACCTAAACCTATAGGGGAGGGTCTGGGTGGGCATCTATCCGCGGCGGTGGCTCAGGTGCGGGATGCAGACCCCGCTCCACCGCTGGCTCACCCCACTTTGGTGGCACCTCTGGTGCGGGGACCCTCGTCGCCGACCCCGGACTGGGAACCCTCGTTGCGGGCCCCGGACTGGGCACCCTCACCCTCATCACTGGAGGCTTCTTGCCATGGATCATCATTGGAGGCTTCTTGCCATGGATCATCACTGGAGGCTTTGTGCCATGGATCATCACTGGAGGCTTCGTGCCATGGATCATCACTGGAGGCTTCTTGCCATGGATCATCACTGGAGGCTTCGTGCCATGAATCATCACTGGAGGCTTCTTGCCATGGATCATCACTGGAGTGGAGAGACACACAGGAGGCCTAGCTCTGGGAGCAGGCACAGGACTCACCAGGCTGGGGAGACATACAGGAGGATTAGTTCTTAGCACAGGCACAGGACTCACCAGGCTGGGGAGACATGCAGGAGGATTAGTTTTTGGTGCAGGCACAGGACTCACCAGGCTGGGGAGACGTACAGGAGGCCTTGTCCTTGGCCGAGGCACTGGATACACTGGGCCGTGGAGGCGCACTGGAGGTCTCGAGCTAAGAGCCTGCACAACCCGTCCTGGCTGGATGGTGACTTTGGCCCGGCACGTGCGGGGCGCAGGCACAGGACGCACTAGGCTGTGCAGACGCACTGGAGACACAGTGCGCAGAGCCGGCGCAGGATATCCTGGGCCGTAGAGACGTACTGGAGGTCTGGAGAGCAGGGCTGGCACAATCCGTCCTGGCTGGATGCTCACCCTAGCCCGGCAGATGCGGGAGCTGGGATGTAGCGCACCGGGCTAAGAACGCGTACTGGAGACAACATGCGCTCCACAGCATAACACGTTGCCTGACCAGTACGGCGCCAGAACGGGAAGTTCTGTCACGGCTGTTGAAGGAGGAGGACCAAGGTGCAGCGTGGTGATCGTACATTTTCTTTTTATTAGATAAAAATGACGCCGAACAAAACAATAAACACTACAAACACAAACCGTGAAGCTCAAAGGTTATGTGCCCTAAACAAAGTCATCTTCCCACAAACACAGGTGGAAAAAAGAGCTACCTAAGTATGGTTCTCAATCAGAGACAACGATAGACAGCTGCCCCTGATTGAGAACCATACCCGGCCAAAACATAAAACATAGAATGCCCACCCCAACTCACATCCTGACCAAACCAAAATAGAGACATAAAAAGGATCTCTAAGGTCAGGGCGTGACAATAGCATGGCAGCAACACCTGACAACACAGCATGGGAGCAACACCACATGACAACAACATGGTAGCAGCACAACAGGCAGCAGCACAACATGGTAGCAGCACAAAACATGGTACAAACATTATTGGGCACAGACAACAGCACAAAGGGCAAGAAGGTAGAGACAACAATACATCACGCGGAGCAGCCACAACTGTCATTAAGAGTGTCCATGATTGAGTCTTTGAATGAAGAGATGGAGATAAAACTGTCCAATTTGAGTGTTTTTTGCAGCTCGTTCCAGTTGATAGCTGCAGCAAACTGAAAAGAAGAGCGACCCAGTGATGTGTGTACTTTGGGGACCTTTAACAGAATGTGACTGGCAGAACAGGTGTTGCATGTGAAGGATGAGGGCTGCAGTAGTTATCTCAGATAATGGGGAGTGAAGCCTAAGGGGGTTTTATAAATAAGCATCAACCAGTGGGTCTTGCGACGGGTATACAGAGATGACCAGTTTACAGAGGAGTATAGAGTGCAGTGATGTGTCCTATAAGGAGCATTGGTGTCAAATCTGATTGCCAAATGGTAAAGAACATCTAGCCGCTCGAGAGCACCCTTACCTGCCGATCTGTAAATTACGTCTCCGTAATCTAGCATGGGTAGGATGGTCATCTGAATCAGGGTTAGTTTGGCAGCTGGGGAGAAAGAGGAGCGATTACGATAGAGGAAACCAAGTCTAGATTTAACCTGATCTAGATTTAGCCTGCAGCTTTGACATGTGCTGAGAGAAGGACAGTGTACCGTCTAGCCATACTCCTAAGTACTTGTATGAGGTGACTACCTCAAGCTCTAAACCTTCAGAGGTAGTAATCACACTGGTGGGGAGAAGGGCATTCTTCTTACCTAACCACATGACCTTTGTTTTGGAAGTGTTCAGAACAAGGTTAAGGGCAGAGAAAGCTTGTTGGACACTAAGAAAGCTTTGTTGTAGAATGTTTAACACAATATCTGGGGAGGGGCCAGCTGAGTAAAAGACTGTATCATCTGCATATAAATGGATGAGAGAGCTTCCTACTGCCTGAGCTATGTTGTTGATGTAAATTGAGAAGAGTGTGGGGCCTAGGATCGAGCCTTGGTGTACTCCCTTGGTGACAGGCAGTGGCTGAGACAGCAGATGTTCTGACTTTATACACTGCGCTCTTTGAGAGAGGTAGTTAGTAAACCAGGCCAAAAACCCCTCAGAGACACCAATACTCCTTAGCTGGCCCCCAAGAATGGAATGGTCTACCGTATCAAAGCTTTGGCCAAGTCAATAAAAATAGCAGCACAACATTACTTAGAATCATTTAACACCTTTTAAGGTTGCAGTGACACATCCATAATCTGAGCAGAAACCAGATTGCATACCAGAGAGAATACTATAGACATCAAGAAAGCCAGTCAGTTGATTATTGACACGTTTTTCCAACACTTTTTATAAACAGGACAAAATAGAAATTGGCCTATAACAGTTAGGATCAGCTTGATCTCCCCCTTTAAATAAAGGGCGCACCGTGGCTGCCTTCCAAGCACTGGGAACCTCCCCAGAGAGGAGAGACAGGTTCAAAGGTCAGAGACAGGCTTGGTGATGATAGGGGCTGCAACCTTAAAGAAGAAAGGATCTAAACCATCTGACCCAGATGTTCTTTGGGGTCCAGTTTAAGGAGCTCCTTTAACACCTCAGACTCAGTGACCGACTGCAGGAAGAAACTTTGTAGCGTGGGCACGGGCTTCTAAACTAGTAATGTATCACAGTTATAGAGCTTTTATTTTCACATTGTACTATATCTCAAAGGATGTGAGATACTCTATGGCAAGGTAACATTCTGTACCCTGTCCACCAGCAGTACTGTAGAGGGCCTAACTGAAAGCATGTTTGAAAAGTAGGCTAGCTAACCCTACTGACACAGACACAGGCAGTGCCATGCAGTCTGCACTAGAAAACTCAATGGGCTGAACTTCCTTTGAGAAAGTGGGTCTGTAGTAGCCTATTGGTTCATTGCAGTCCCTTAGATTTCACTCTTACTGCAACAGTGATACACGCCGTGTCTTCGACACCACTGTTGTTCTAGCAGTTTTGCTGACTGCAGCGCTGTGTGTTTTGTGTCCCAAATATCTACCCAGTGCACTATATAGGGAATAGGGTGCCATTTGGTTCGAGCTATGGTGTCTCCACTAAGCACACAGAGTCACTTCTGTTTCCTGTCTACCCCCCCCCCCCCCCCCCCCCCCCTATCTCTCTCTCTGCTACTGTACATTGTTGTGTTGATTTGCTGGCCCATTGGTTTCATAAGATTAGTGGGCGGCACTGTGTGAATAATGGCCCATTGGTTTCATAAGGTTAGTGGGCGGTACTGTGTGAATACAGACTACGGCACTGTCATTGACGGTGTTGTCATAATGGTTAGTGATGACAAATACACACTGCCAGTGTATTGTGACTAATATGTGTGGAAATTGAACAGTATTCAAAATGTCAGGGTTGATGTGAAGTCCATTCATTTGATGATGGGAATCTTCCTCCTCAAATTGAATCATTGGTAGAGAACTAACTTTAATAGCCAGTTAGTAAATGTGATGGTTCTGCACTACATCACTAGATGTGTACAGTGTGTAACCGAGAGATTTAAGAGGAATGATATCAGTGATGATTGGCCCCTGTATGACCTGCTTCCACAGAGAACTGATCCAGGATGACTGGAACTAACTAACCAACATGGGCACACACAACTTGGGTCACCATGACGACCTAACATGGTGGTGATATAATGAAAGGTTCTTGGTGTTACAGACTAATTGTGGAGGGATTCTCTGTCTGAAAGGAGTCGAGGACTGAATCTCCAGATTCCTAAGGAAGCAGACTATCTCAGATTTCCCCTAACATTGTATAGGTGAGGAGGGAGTCCCCGCCTCGCTCTGTTGACCGATGCCTAAAAGAGTTTGTCTTCTATCAGTTTCAGTGGATAGTTTTTGTGCCAAAGTGCTTGGATGTTGCTCTGGGGGCCTATTCACCCTGTTCTATGCTGCTGCTGTGGTTGGCCCTACTCTACAGTAGCTTCTGCTATTCTGGCAGCTTACCAGCAGCTGGTGTGTCTATGGCCATGCTTCCTCTGTCTCCGTCTGATAGGTTTTTTCACACTCGATTCTGCTGATGTTACGCTGTCATCAACCCCCAGTACTCGGGGGTGAAGTGTCCCCTAGCTACTGATCTAGGATCAGCTTCCCCTCCCCAATCCTCACATTAACCAATAGTGGGGGAAATGCAAAACTGACCCAAGATCAGCGTATAGGGGTAATTTCTTCCTACACCCATCGACCCCCAGCTGACACAGCTATGACACAGTAGTCATTTTGCCTAGGGGATAACACACTACCCAAGCCTGAGAGGGAACTGTGAGACAAATAGATGTTTTGCAGTTGATTGCTGAGTGGGCTGATTGCACAACGTTTCGGTTGGTTTCACTTAACAAGGAAACTGTGACTAAGTTTGCACTACAGCCGTGATAGGCCTACGGTGTTTCATCATCAACCAATCTGGGTGAGTTTCCTGAAAACCTTGTTTGATGGGCAATGTATATGTGTGAACGAACAAAACGTGTGAAATGAAGCACTTTGCTGTTCTACAAGTGATGTGGGTAGTCTGGGTCGTCAAAATAAATTGAGAAGCACATTAGCTACTAGGCTTTCAGGAAACTGGCAACTGAATGATAAGCACACAGCTGTCTGTTGACCTTTAGGCCAAGACTTTGACAACTTTGACTAAGCTTGTGAGCTGTTCTTGAAAGAAAAGCCTTTCTCCCAGATTTCTTCTGCATTGTGGTAGATAAACTCATTCAGATGACTCGGTCAAGGCTTGTACACACACAAACACAAACACATGTACACACACACACACACACACACACACACACACACACACACACACACACACACACACATACACACACACACACACACACACACACACACACACACACACACATATGTACACACACACACACACACAAACACATGTACACACACACACACACACACACACACACACACACACACACACACACATGTACACACACACACACACTTGTACACACACAAACACAAACACATGTACACACACAAACACAAACACATGTACACACATATTCCCTTTCAGGAACTGAACCAGTCAGGGGTTATTATTGTTCCTGTAATGAATGACAGTAGTCGTTTCAGCTGACGACCCCCGGCCTTTAGAACACAGAGTGTTTCCTGAGGGGAAACCTTGTAAAATCACAGGTCAGACCTGTACTGCATAAAGACTACAGCCACAGTGTCACAGTTCAGCCCTGTACTGCATAAAGACTACAGTCACAGTGTCACAGTTCAGCCCTGTACTGCATAAATACTACAGCCACAGTGTCACAGTTCAGCCCTGTACTGCATAAAGACTACAGCCACAGTTCAGCCCTGTACTGCATAAAGACTACAGCCACAGTTCAGCCCTGTACTGCATAAAGACTACAGCCACAGTGTCACAGTTCAGCCCTGTACTGCATACAGACTACAGTCACAGTTCAGCCCTGTACTGCATAAAGACTACAGCCACAGTGTCACAGTTCAGCCCTGTACTGCATAAAGACTACAGCCACAGTGTCACAGTTCAGCCATGTACTGCATAAAGACTACAGCCACAGTGTCACAGTTCAGCCCTGTACTGCATAAAGACTACAGTCACAGTTCAGCCCTGTACTGCATAAAGACTACAGCCACAGTGTCACAGTTCAGCCCTGTACTGCATAAAGACTACAGCCACAGTTCAGCCCTGTACTGCATAAAGACTACAGCCACAGTTCAGCCCTGTACTGCATAAAGACTACAGCCACAGTGTCACAGTTCAGCCCTGTACTGCATAAAGACTACAGTCACAGTGTCACAGTTCAGCCCTGTACTGCATAAAGACTACAGTCACAGTTCAGCCCTGTACTGCATAAAGACTACAGCCACAGTGTCACAGTTCAGCCATGTACTGCATAAAGACTACAGCCACAGTGTCACAGTTCAGCCCTGTACTGCATAAAGACTACAGTCACAGTTCAGCCATGTACTGCATAAAGACTACAGCCACAGTGTCACAGTTCAGCCCTGTACTGCATAAAGACTACAGTCACAGTTCAGCCCTGTACTGCATAAAGACTACAGCCACAGTGTCACAGTTCAGCCATGTACTGCATAAAGCCTACAGCCACAGTGTCACAGTTCAGCCCTGTACTGCATAAAGACTACAGTCACAGTTCAGCCCTGTACTGCATAAAGACTACAGCCACAGTGTCACAGTTCAGCCCTGTACTGCATAAATACTACAGCCACAGTGTCACAGTTCAGCCCTGTACTGCATAAAGACTACAGCCACAGTGTCACAGTTCAGCCCTGTACTGCATAAATACTACAGCCACAGTGTCACAGTTCAGCCCTGTACTGCATAAAGACTACAGCCACAGTGTCACAGTTCAGCCCTGTACTACATAAAGCCTACAGCCACAGTGTCACAGTTCAGCCCTGTACTGCATAAATACTACAGCCACAGTGTCACAGTTCAGCCCTGTACTGCATAAAGACTACAGCCACAGTGTCACAGTTCAGCCCTGTACTGCATAAAGACTACAGCCACAGTGTCACAGTTCAGCCCTGTACTGCATAAATACTACAGCCACAGTGTCACAGTTCAGACCTGTACTGCATAAATACTACAGCCACAGTTCAGCCCTGTACTGCATAAAGCCTACAGCCACAGTGTCACAGTTCAGCCCTGTACTGCATAAAGACTACAGCCACAGTGTCACAGTTCAGCCCTGTACTGCATAAAGCCTACAGCCACAGTGTCACAGTTCAGCCCTGTACTGTATAAAGACTACAGCCACAGTGTCACAGTTCAGCCCTGTACTGCATAAATACTACAGCCACAGTTCAGCCCTGTACTGCATAAAGACTACAGCCACAGTTCAGCCCTGTACTGCATAAAGACTACAGCCACAGTGTCACAGTTCAGCCCTGTACTGCATAAAGACTACAGTCACAGTGTCACAGTTCAGCCCTGTACTGCATAAAGACTACAGTCACAGTTCAGCCCTGTACTGTATAAAGACTACAGCCACAGTGTCACAGTTCAGCCATGTACTGCATAAAGACTACAGCCACAGTGTCACAGTTCAGCCCTGTACTACATAAAGACTACAGCCACAGTGTCACAGTTCAGCCCTGTACTGCATAAATACTACAGCCACAGTGTCACAGTTCAGCCCTGTACTGCATAAAGACTACAGTCACAGTTCAGCCCTGTACTGCATAAAGACTACAGCCACAGTGTCACAGTTCAGCCCTGTACTGCATAAATACTACAGCCACAGTGTCACAGTTCAGCCCTGTACTGCATAAAGACTACAGCCACAGTGTCACAGTTCAGCCCTGTTCTGCATAAATACTACAGCCACAGTGTCACAGTTCAGCCCTGTACTGCATAAAGCCTACAGCCACAGTGTCACAGTTCAGCCCTGTACTGCATAAAGACTACAGCCACAGTGTCACAGTTCAGCCCTGTACTGCATAAATACTACAGCCACAGTGTCACAGTTCAGCCCTGTACTGCATAAATACTACAGCCACAGTGTCACAGTTCAGCCCTGTACTGCATAAATACTACAGCCACAGTGTCACAGTTCAGCCCTGTACTACATAAAGCCTACAGCCACAGTGTCACAGTTCAGCCCTGTACTGCATAAATACTACAGCCACAGTGTCACAGTTCAGCCCTGTACTGCATAAAGCCTACAGCCACAGTGTCACAGTTCAGCCCTGTACTGCATAAAGACTACAGCCACAGTGTCACAGTTCAGCCCTGTACTGCATAAATACTACAGCCACAGTGTCACAGTTCAGCCATGTACTGCATAAATACTACAGCCACAGTGTCACAGTTCAGCCCTGTACTGCATAAATACTACAGCCACAGTGTCACAGTTCAGCCCTGTACTACATAAAGCCTACAGCCACAGTGTCACAGTTCAGCCCTGTACTGCATAAATACTACAGCCACAGTGTCACAGTTCAGCCCTGTACTACATAAAGCCTACAGCCACAGTGTCACAGTTCAGCCCTGTACTGCATAAAGACTATAGCCACAGTGTCACAGTTCAGCCCTGTACTGCATAAAGACTACAGCCACAGTGTCACAGTTCAGCCCTGTACTGCATAAAGACTACAGCCACAGTTCAGCCCTGTACTGCATAAAGACTACAGCCACAGTGTCACAGTTCAGCCAGGTACTGCATAAATACTACAGCCACAGTGTCACAGTTCAGCCCTGTATGCTGACTCACAGCAGCCAACTCCTGCACCTAAGAAAAGGACACAAGCTGGTCTGAATCAGTGGTTGCCTTCCAAATGTCACCCTATTCCCTATTTAGTGCTCTACATTTGACGAGGGCCCAATAGGGTCTGGTTAAAAAGCAGTGCATCCTATAATAGGGAATAGGTTGCCATTTGGGATGCACACAGTCTCTGATGCACACAGTCTCTGTACAAATTGTACAAATTCAACTGGGAGATTGTCAGGTGTTATCGATGGCAGATAGTTTTGTGAACTCTGAGGATCAGTTCAGTAACACTGGCCATGAAGAGCCACGGTTGTGCAGGCTTTTGTTCCAGCCATGCATTAACACACCTGATTCAACAAATCAAGACATTGATTTGGAGGCCAGTTCTGCCATATGTCTCTGGTTAGTGTCAAACCACTGAATCAGGAGGAGCCTGTCTGTCTGTCCATCTGTCTTATCTGTTATTAGCCGGTGCTGTGGTGTTGTGCCTGTGCCTTGTAGGACACATTAGCTCCATTATATTTAGCCACCTGATGACCGTGTGGCGTGCTGCTTTCTGTCCTCGCTAATTTGTGTGACATCACTCGACGTTCACAGTGTTAGGGTGAAACCAGTCTACTTTTAGGACAAAGAAACACCAAGTTCAAGGTTTATTTCCCTGTAGTCGTTTCAGATATTGTTAGTGCTCTGAAGTCAAACGCAAAGCATGGTCTGTGAGGATGAGGATGAGGAGAGTGCACTTCTCTGGTAAAAGAGCATTTCACTGCTGGTTGATGTTCACACTTTCAGCTACCGTACAGTCCTACACTGTTGCAGTTAGCTAGTGGAGGTTCTTCTCTAGCACTTGTTATAGTGAGACCTGGGCTCAAATCATATTTCAAATCATTCCAAATGCTTTAGCTGTTCTTTATTGAGCTTGCCTGGTGCGATGGAATCAATTGAAAAGTCCCAAAAGTGTAAACCTCTCCCACCAGGCTTTCACTAAAAGTATTACTGTTTCAAATAGCATGTGAACGCAGGTCTGCAGTAGACTGCTCCTCCCAGAAGTAGGATGTCTGAGAAGCAAGGCTACACGCCAGACAGTACCTCTTAGAAAAAAAGGTGCTATCTAGAATCTTAAAGGGTTCTTCAGCTGCCCCATAGGAGAACCCATTGAAGAACCCTTTTTGTTCCATGTTAGAACCCTTTCTACAGAGGGTTCTACATGGAACCCAAAAGGGTTCTACCTAGAACAAAAAAGGGTTATACCTAGAATCAAAAAGGGTTCTCCTATGGGGACAGCCGGATAACCCTTTTTGCTAAGAGTGTGACGATGTAGTCATTTCCTTCCCATTGTGTGGTAAGGAGTAAAGGCTATCACAAATTCCTCAGTCATGTAGATGTACAGACAAAGGCATCTTGTGGCCTGTGTTGTCCAGCAGCTAGAGCCTCTGACCCCAGTACACATACTGTATGTCAGAGTCGGCATGGGTTGGAATCTTAAGACAAAATACATTCTACACTTCTAGGATACCCAGCATCACCCCACATGTTATGTGGCGTACATTGTGGCGTACATAGTATTTGTTTATATTTTACTGTGTAAGGTACAGAGCAGTGGAGGCTGCTGAGTGGAGGACTTCTCATAATAATGTCTGGGATGGAGTGGATGGAATGGTATCCAAAACGTGTGTTTGATACCATTCCATTCACTCAATTCCAACCATTATTTTGAGCCGTCCTCCCCTCAGCAACCTCCACTGGTACCGAGTGCTTTATGTGTATGGTGTTAACTTCAGTACAGAAATGTGTAGGTGGCTTAACTTACCCTGTCCCATGGCCTAACTTACCCCATACCCGGGGTCATTTTTGTGAAATGACCAGTTGTTTTGGACAAGCTACGTTTGCAAAACTAATGTTTAAATGAATTCTGATTATATCCAGAAATACAGTATGTGTATATATCTTAGTTAGGAAGAATGCTATATTTCCCTTGACGGAGTGATGCTGAATGTAAAACATGTTTTCCTTACCCCACTCTCCCCTAAATGTGTCTTTTCCATAAAACCTCCAGTACACAGTTCTTCTCCATAAAACCCATGTTACATCGAAGTTCCATTATCTGCTGTTCTAGGTGCTGTGTTCCACCTCCAGAGGTCAGGGGTCAGGTATATAGTGCCCTGGGTAGAAGTTGTTCTCAGGCTACACAGTACTTACCCTCCTCATATCTATATCAGTTTCCGGTCTTCACAAAAAGGAGAGGTGTGGGAAGGTTTTTCCAGCTCTGTTGCCTCTCAACATAAAATAATTTGGCATGGTAGTACATTCACATGCTCCAACACATATCATCTCTATTGGATAGTGGCAAACGTAGAATTATTGGTTAGTGGCAAACGTAGAATTATTGGTTAGTGGCAAACGTAGAATTATTGGTTAGTGGCAAACGTAGAATTATTGGTTAGTGGCAAACGTAGAATTATTGGTTAGTGGCAAACGTAGAATTATTGGTTAGTGGCAAACGTAGACGTTGTCCTTTCCTCAGCTTACTAACCCTCTTAGCAGAACAGAGTCAGGGGGATATTTCTGCAGTGATGAATACTGGTGTGTCTTGTCCTTTAGCAGCGCTTGGGTTTTTAGCTTTCTGACTGGTCTTCAGGGAGCTCACAGTTCTGGACTTCTCTCTGACCGGTCTTCAGGGAGCTCACAGTTCTGGACTTCTCTCTGACTGGTCTTCAGGGAGCTCACAGTTCTGGACTTCTCTCTGACCGGTCTTCAGGGAGCTCACAGTTCTGGACTTCTCTCTGACCGGTCTTCAGGGAGCTCACAGTTCTGGACTTCTCTCTGACCGGTCTTCAGGGAGCTCACAGTTCTGGACTTCTCTCTGACCGGTCTTCAGGGAGCTCACAGTTCTGGACTTCTCTCTGACCGGTCTTCAGGGAGCTCACAGTTCTGGACTTCTCTCTGACTGGTCTTCAGGGAGCTCACAGTTCTGGACTTCTCTCTGACTGGTCTTCAGGGAGCTCAAATTTCTTGACTTCTCTCTGACTGGTCTTCAGGGAGCTCAAAGTTCTGGACTTCTCTCTGACTGGTCTTCAAGGAGCTCAAATTTCTGGACTTCTCTCTGACCGGTCTTCACGGAGCTCACAGTTCTGGACTTCTCTTTGACCGGTCTTCAGGGAGCTCAAAGTTCTGGACTTCTCTCTGACCGGTCTTCAGGGAGCTCAATGTTCTGGATGTCTCACTGACTGGTCTTTAGGGAGCTCAATGTTCTGGATGTCTCACTGACTGGTCTTCAGGGAGCTCAAAGTTATGGACTTCTCTTTCACCGGTCTTCAGGGAGCTCAAAGTTCTGGACTTCTCTCTGACTGGTCTTCAAGGAGCTCAAATTTCTTGACTTCTCTTTGACCGGTCTTCAGGGAGCTCAAAGTTCTGGACTTCTCTCTGACTGGTCTTCAAGGAGCTCAAATTTCTTGACTTCTCTCTGACTGGTCTTCACGGAGCTCAAAGTTCTGGACTTCTCTCTGACCTTCGTGGCTCAGCTGTTAGCCTACTTTTTAAGAAATTAGCCTACTGTACTGTACTGAATTTTAATCTTCTTATCACTGCCAAAGGAATGGTCTCTCTCTGCTTCAGAACTTAACTCCTTTGATTGACACCCAATCCAACACATTTTGATTCCCACAACTTTATGGGGAAGTTGTTTTTCAAATAACCAAAGGAGAACCTTTAGGCAATGTTATGGGAACGTTCAGTGTTAGCTGGGACAGTCCTTTAAAACAAATGAGCCTGCCTGGTAGTGTCCCTGTCTGTTTGTGCTTTATTCCTCTCAGTGTGTTGTCATTCCCTGATTGATGACGTTTAATATGGGACCTATTTAGTAGGTTGTCATGCCAAAGGTGTGCTGTATGACTTGACGATGATTAAAGAGTCGGCTAAATCATGTACAGTAGGAGACCACGCTAAAACCAAATGGTGAAACAGTTTCCTCTGGGGTTTGTAATCGGCTATCTTATTACATTATTATTGTGTTGTTTGTGCTTCCATAGCATGTATCTGCTACCAACCAACACATCTTTCTTTATACAGTGATATATGGCACCACTTGAGCATGTTTTATGTAAACGGTTTCAGTAAAACACAGCCCATTAAGAATGACCATCTCCCCATCCAATTTGTGAGCCATCAGACCAAGGTACATGTAGATCACAGGAGGTTGGTGGCAACTTAATTTGGGAGGACAGGCTCGTGGTAATAGCTGGAGCAGAATAAGTGGAATGGTATCAACTACTATGTGTTTGATGCAATTCCATTTATTCAGTTCCAGCCATTATTATGAGCCGTCCTCCCCTCAGCAGCCTCCACTGATGTAGATTCAGACTGATACACTCTGACCTGCTGCAGGGGGGAGTAAGAAAGAGAAGTTGTGATTGCCTCTGCAGATGTCATCTCTCTGAAGGGCCCACTTTATCACACTGTTGACATGAATGAGGGAGGTAATGAAGGGAAAGGAGGTCAGGAATGATACAAAGTAAAAGAGAGAAAGAGGGAGTGAAGAGGAGAGGTAGTGGATACAATGAATATAGAGGCAGAGAGAGGGATAGATAGTGAAGAGGGCAAAGGAGAGAGAGGGAGAAAGACATAAAGAGAAGAGGAGAGGTAGAGAATACATGAAATGGAGAAAGAGCCAGAGAGAGAGAGAGATGAAACCTAATAGCTTGGTGATTATTACCTCTCTCTCTCCCAGACCTCTGAGCGTCACCAGAGTGCCACTGTGCCGTTCAATTCCATGAGGAGTTTACCAGTGTCATCATTACACACACACACACACACACACACACACACACACACACACACACACACACACACACACACACACACACACACACACACACACACACACACACACACACACACACACACACACACACACACACACACACTGCCATTACTCCCCCAGTATCCCTGATCTAATTTCTTTCTCACACACTATTCAATCTAATGAGTGTTACTGCATGATAAATGTGTCTGTCTGTGTCAGTGAGAGCACATCAACAACAAGAAAAGTGATGATACTGATATGATATCTCTCTGTCTTTCCTCTCGCTTCCCCTCCCTACCCCTACCTTCATCCCCTCTCTCTCCCTCTCTCTCTCTCTCTCCCTCCATCCTCTCCCTCTCTCTCTCTCTCTCCCTCCATCCTCTCCCTCTCCCTCCATCCTCTCCCTCTCTCTCTCTCTCTCCCTCCATCCTCTCCCTCTCTCTCTCTCTCTCCCTCCATCCTCTCCCTCTCTCTCTCTCTCTCTCTCCATTCCCTCTCTCTCTTTCTCCCCACCTCTCTCTCTCTCTCTCTCTCTCTCTCTCTCTCTCTCTCTCTCTCTCTCTCTCTCTCTCTCTCTCTCTCTCTCTCTCTCTCTCTCTCTCTCTCTCTCTCTCTCTCTCTCTCTCTCTCTCTCTCTCTCTCTCTCTCTCTCTCTCTCTCTCTCCCTCCCCTCCATCTCTATAGCTGCTGAGTGAGAAGATAAGTGGTGCTGAAGGGACAAAGCTGGATGAAGACTTCATGGAGATGGAGAGGGTAAGGATGAGGTCTCTGGGGTGTAGTGTCTCCTAGGTACAGATCTAGGATCAGCTTCCCCTCCACCTATCCTAAACTTAACCATTAGTAGGGAAAATGCTAAACTGAACTAAGATCAGTGTCTAAGAGAAACTTCACTCTACTCCCAATGGTTGCGTCCCAAATGGCAACCTATTCCCTATGTAGTGCACTACTGTTGACCTGAGCCCTATGGGCCTTTTTTCAAAAGTAATGCACTTTATAGGAAATAGGGTGCCATTTATGACGGAGACAATAACTACCAGACCTCAGGATGGAAGCAATACTGCTCTTTGACAGTCCACGATGGTGTTCTTCTGTGGTCTCGGGAACTCACAGGGGTGCAGGCTTTTGTTCAAGCCCAGCACTGGGCACAGACTTCAGTTCAATGTCTAGTGTTGAATTACATTTGGTTGAGTTGTCAGCTGACGTGAAATCAACAAAAAAACAAATTGTATATATACAGTTGATGTCGGAAGTTTCATTAAAACTCGTTTTCAACCACTCCACAAATTTCTTGTTAACAAACTATAGTTTTGGCAAGTCGGTTCAGACATCTACTTTGTGCATGACACAAGTAATTTTTCCAACAATTGTTTACAGCCAGATTATTTCACTTATAATTCACTGTATCACAATACCAGTGGGTCAGAAGTTCACATACACTAAATTGACTGTGTCTTTAAACAGTTTGGAAAATTCCAGAAAATGATGTCATGGCTTTAGAAGCTTCTGATAGGCTGATTGACATCATTTGAGTCAATTGGAGGTGTACCTGTGGATGTATTTCAAGGCCTACCTTCAAACTCAGTGCATCTTTGCTTGACATCATAGGAAAATCAAAATAAATCAGCCAAGACCTCAGAAAAAAATGGTAGACCTCCACAAGTCTGGTTCATCCTTGGGAGCAATTTCCAAATGCCTGAAGGTACCACGTTCATCTGTACAAACAATAGCACGCAAGTATAAACACCATGGGACCAGGCAGCCGTCATACCGCTCAGGAAGGAGACGCGTTCTGTCTCCTAGAAATGAACGTACTTTGTTTGCGAAAAGTGCAAATCAATCCCAGAGCAACAGGAAAGGACCTTGTGAAGATGCTGGAGGAAACAGGTACAAAAGTATCTATATCCAGAGTAAAACTAGTCCTATACCGACATAACCGCTCAGCAAGGAAGAAGCCACTGCTCCAAAACTGCCATAAAAAAGCCAGACTACGGTTTGCAACTGCACATGGGGACAAAGATCGTACTTTTTGGAGAAATGTCCTCTGGTCTCATGAAACAACAATAGAACTGTTTGGCCATAATGACCATCGTTATGTTTGGAGGAAAAAGGGGGAGGCTTGCAAGCCGAAAAACACCATCCCAACTGTGAAGGACGGTGGTGGCAGCATCATGTTGTGGGGGTGCTTTGCTGCAGGAGGGACTGGTGCACTTCACAAACTAGATTGCATCACGAGGAAGGAAAGTTATGTGGATATATTGAAGTAACATCTCAAGACATCAGTCAGGAAGTTAAAGCTTTGTCGCAAATGGATCTTCCAAATGGACAATGACCCCAAGCATACTTCCAAAGTTGTGGCAAAATGCCTTAAGGACAACAAAGTCAAGGTATTGGAGTGGCCATCACAAAGCCCTGACCTCAATCCTATAGAAAATGTGTGGGCAGAACTGAAAAAGCGTGTGTGAGCAAGGAGGCCTACAAACCTGACACAGGTACTAATTGAGTGTATGTAAACTTCTGACCCACTGGGAATGTGATGAAAGAAATAAAAGCTGAAATAAATCATTCTCTCTACTATTATTCTGACATTTCACATTCTTAAAATAAAGTGGTGATCCTAACTGACATAAAACAGGGATTTTTTACTAGGATTTAAATGTCAGGAATTGTAGAAAACTGAGTTTAAATGTATTTGGCTACGGTGTATGTAAACTTCTGACTTCAACTGTATATTTACCATGTCATTGGATTTGGGATAAAAGTTGGGTGAAAAAAAGCGAAATTCCCTTATGTTGATGATTTCGGGTAAAATGACGTGGAAACAACGTTGACTCAACCAGTAATTGCCCAGTGGAAACACACCTGAATCAACCTATCATTGAGTGTTTAAGTGGTTGAGTCAGGTTCCTGCAGGGGGTGCAGGCTTTTGTTCCAGCTCAATATAAAAAAAACCTGATTCAACTTCTCAACTCACCATCAAGTGTTTGAGTTGCTGGATCGGCTGTGTTGGTACTGGGCTGAAACACAGACCTACAATGGGCTGGAAGGGTCTCCAGTAGAGGTCGACCTCTAGTCTCCAGGACCAAGGAGGAAGAACAGTTGTCTTCTTGTAACCAATACGTGCTGAAATAAAGACCCTCTCTATTGAGCTAACATGATCGTCTGTTCTAGAAAATCGATGTCACCAACAAATCAGTGTTGGACCTCTTGACCAAAACAACAGAATACCTACAACCTAACCCAGGTGAGACAACACTTTACGGAATATTGACTAATGTTCAAAGTTGGTAAAGATGATATCTTTGAAGTTGGTGAAATAATGCAGAAGTTATAGAACTTTGCAATGTAGGTGAATGGTTAGGATGGATGGAAGGGGTGGATGGATGGATTGGATGGATGGATGGATGGAAGGAATCAAGGGGTGGATGGATGGATGGATGGATGGATGGATGGATGGAAGGGGTGGGTGGATGGATGGATGGATGGATGGATGGAAGGGGTGGATGGATGGATGGAAGGGATGGATGGATGAGTGGATGGATGGATGGATGGATGGATGGAAGGGATGGATGGATGGGTGAGTGGATGGATGGATGGATGGAAGGGATGGATGGATGGAAGGGGTGGATGGATGGATGGATGGAAGGGGTGGATGGATGGATGAAAGCAAGTCAGCAGTGTGATGCAGGGTGGTATGCTGCTGGTGACAAATAAAACAAACACAAATAAAAAGTGATCACTTCATGTGTTTTGCTGTAGCTTCCAGAGCCAAGTTGGGGATGTTAAACACAGTATCGAAGATGAGAGGACAGGTGAAGACCACAGGATACCCACAGACCGAGGGCCTACTGGGGGACTGTATGATGCGCTATGGACATGATCTGGGAGACCAGTCCTCCTTCGGTATGAATCTCACACACACACACACACACACGTTCAGCACACATACGTGCACACACACACACACACACACACACACACACACACACACACACACACACACACACACACACACACACACACACACACACACACACACACACACACACACACACACACACACACACACACACACGCTGTGCTATGTGAAGGCTGTGACGAGCACGAGAGGAAGCCTTTGAAAAGCTTTTCATCCTAACCTGACTGTGCACGCCCACCAACCCACCCACGCTCGCACACACACACACACACACACACACACACACACACACACACACACACACACACACACACACACACACACACACACACACACACACACACCCCCCCCCCCCCTGTGTGCAGCCAGCTAGTATGTAGGTGTTTCCGCCTGTGAAAACCTGTGGCTTTGTTGAGCTGCTTCCCGTCTCAACTCTGACACCTGGTGGGTACAAATCGTACTTACTCTGAACATGGGTTTTCATAATATCATTAGTATAGGCCCAGTTTCCCAGACACAAATTAGGGGTAGTTCTAGACTAAAGCCCATGTTCCCATCTTAGTGAAAGTTTAAGGCCAGGAAGGTGTTCTGTAGAGCAGTACACTTGACAGCAGACAATGCGCCTTTTAAAAGCAATTTGGAGATTGCATTCATAATAAATGCTGAGAATGTTGGTTCAAGCATGAATAATCTTCAACCGTGTTCTGCTCTATGAATGAATCCCAGTCTAGACTTCAACCGTGTTCTGCTCTATGAATGAATCCCAGTCTAGACTTCAACCGTGTTCTGCTCTATGAATGAATCCCAGCCTAGACTTCAACCGTGTTCTGCTCTATGAATGAATCCCAGTCTAGACTTCAACCGTGTCCTGCTCTATGAATGAATCCCAGTCTAGACTTCAACCGTGTACTGCTCTATGAATGAATCCCAGCCTAGACTTCAACCGTGTACTGCTCTATGAATGAATCCCAGCCTAGACTTCAACCATGTTCTGCTCTATGAATGAATCCCAGCCTAGACTTCAACCGTGTTCTGCTCTATGAATGAATCCCAGCCTAGACTTCAACCATGTTCTGCTCTATGAATGAATCCCAGCCTAGACTTCAACCATGTTCTGCTCTATGAATGAATCCCAGCCTAGACTTCAACCGTGTACTGCTCTATGAATGAATCCCAGCCTAGACTTCAACCATGTTCTGCTCTATGAATGAATCCCAGCCTAGACTTCAACCGTGTTCTGCTCTATGAATGAATCCCAGCCTAGACTTCAACCGTGTTCTGCTCTATGAATGAATCCCAGCCTAGACTTCAACCGTGTACTGCTCTATGAATGAATCCCAGCCTAGACTTCAACCATGTTCTGCTCTATGAATGAATCCCAGCCTAGACTTCAACCGTGTTCTGCTCTATGAATGAATCCCAGCCTAGACTTCAACCATGTTCTGCTCTATGAATGAATCCCAGCCTAGACTTCAACCATGTTCTGCTCTATGAATGAATCCCAGCCTAGACTTCAACCGTGTACTGCTCTATGAATGAATCCCAGCCTAGACTTCAACCGTGTTCTGCTCTATGAATGAATCCCAGCCTAGACTTCAACCGTGTACTGCTCTATGAATGAATCCCAGCCTAGACTTCAACCATGTTCTGCTCTATGAATGAATCCCAGCCTAGACTTCAACCGTGTACTGCTCTATGAATGAATCCCAGCCTAGACTTCAACCATGTTCTGCTCTATGAATGAATCCCAGCCTAGACTTCAACCGTGTACTGCTCTATGAATGAATCCCAGCCTAGACTTCAACCATGTTCTGCTCTATGAATGAATCCCAGCCTAGACTTCAACCGTGTACTGCTCTATGAATGAATCCCAGCCTAGACTTCAACCATGTTCTGCTCTATGAATGAATCCCAGCCTAGACTTCAACCGTGTACTGCTCTATGAATGAATCCCAGCCTAGACTTCAACCATGTTCTGCTCTATGAATGAATCCCAGCCTAGACTTCAACCGTGTTCTGCTCTATGAATGAATCCCAGCCTAGACTTCAACCGTGTTCTGCTCTATGAATGAATCCCAGCCTAGACTTCAACCGTGTTCTGCTCTATGAATGAATCCCAGCCTAGACTTCAACCGTGTTCTGCTCTATGAATGAATCCCAGCCTAGACTTCAACCGTGTTCTGCTCTATGAATGAATCCCAGCCTAGACTTCAACCGTGTCTTGAAAACCAGACCTTAATATTCAATAGAAACTTGAAACAGGCGTTACATTATCCAGTTATCAACTATCTAGAAACCAAATCATTATTTCTCAGTGATCTCAATTTTAACTTTGCAATTCCATTGAATAATGCACACTGATAGGAAATTCTATGTAGAATTGCTAGCTAGTTAATTAATTGATTCTGCATTACCTTCTTGCTGTAAGTTGTTAGTGACACATGAATTCAGTGAAATTCAGTGAAATTGAATTCAGTGAAAGTGGCCCGTGCGGGAATCAAACCCTCAGCCCTGGTGTTTTGCTAGCACCTTACTGTCAAACCCACTCCCATCAGAACCACCATGTTTCTGTTTCACATGTTTCGCTCCTATCTGACAGCAGGGTCGTATTATGTTAAACCGTAGAAAAAGGTTTTGCAACAGAAAATGAAAACAAGTGTTTCTTATTGGACAAGGTTGGGTAAGTCCCTCCCAGTTTTGGCCTGTTTTCTTCTGTTTGGTACCTTGTGAATACGACCCAGGTATTTTTTGTCTGCAGGCGGTGCGTTGGTGGACATCGGTGAGGCCATGAGGCAGATGGCCGACGTGAAAGACTCTCTGGACATCAGTGTCAAACAAAACTTTATTGACCCACTCCAGAACTTACAGGACAAAGACCTCAAGGAGATCACGGTCAGTGGTATATTACATCTCAGTTTCCATTAGCTTCCAGAACTCCATGTGTGCATCACAAATGGCACCCTGTTCCCTTTATAGTGCACTACTTTTGACCAGAGCCCATATGGGATGTGCATAAAAGTTGTATACTTGCAATTTTGTAAAGTTGTATTTTGCAATGTTTAATTTGTATTAGTTATTTTAAATGTTTCATGAAGGTTTTGAGGAGGGGCGTCTGCCCCGTATTGCCCTTGTCAATCATCTCTCCTTATTGTTTTGTGTGCAGCATCACCTGAAGAAGCTGGAGGGGAGGCGGTTGGACTTTGACTATAAGAAGAAGCGTCAGGGGAAGGTGCCTGACGAGGAGATCCGTCAGGCGGTTGAGAAGTTTGAGGAGAGCAAAGAGGTCGCCGAGAGGAGCATGTTCAACTTCCTGGAGAACGATGTGAGTGAATAGTAGAGGCATATGCTACCTGTTGTAACGGTTCTCTCTCTTTCTCTCTCTCTGAAAAAGAGTGCCACCATGTGGTGGTCTGCAATAGAGGTGCCAGTTTCCATTCTAGGTGCAACTGTCCAAGCGCCCCGGTTAGAGGATGGAGATGACCAGTAGGAGGCAGGGATACAACTCACACTTTATTTCCATACACACACACACACACACACACACACACACACACACACACACACACACACACACCACACACACACACACACACACACCACACACACACACACACACACACACACACACACACACACACACACACACACACACACACACACACACACACACACACACACACACACACACACACACACAGCAAAGAGGAATAGAATCGTTGAAAGTGGTTTTGTGGTCAGTGACACACTAACACACGATTGGGAAGTCCAGGGTGGAGGCTTGTAGGAAGGGTCCAGGGTGAGTTGTGTTGAGGTGGCAGGTAGCCTAGTGGTTAGAGCGTTGGGCCAGTAACCAAAAGGTTGCAGGATAGAATCCCTGAGCTGACAAGGTAAATATCTGTCGTTCTGCCCCTGAACAAGGCAGTTAACCTATTGTTCAATGGTAGGCCGTCATTGTAAATAAGAATTTGTTCTTAACTGACTTGCCTAGTTAAATAAAGGTTAAAAAAAAAATATATATATAAAAATGTAGGTGGTGCAGAGTTCTTGTCCTTGTAGGTGGTTGGCTGACCAGGTCAGCTGACTGTGTTCCCTGGCAACCTGGTCTCTAACAGGCCTAGTGGCCTCTGCTACTGGACAAAGGAGTCAGGCTGAGGTGGGGGATGGTAGCCTCTGCTGCAGCTGAAAGGTCACAGGGTTTGTCTCTATGTCCTAACCAGAGAGAGGGTTCAGTGAGGGTTTCATGATTAAAGTTATAGGGTTTTGTAAACACGTTCTCCCTCTGTCTGTGACACTTACTGGAGCTCTGAGGCCTAAACACCCTGCTAGCAGAATCAATCAAGCAGTGTGGTGCCAAGACAGCTTCTCCCTCAACGTCAGCAAGACAAAGGAGCTGGTCGTGGACTACAGGAAACAGAGAGCCGAGCACGCCCCCATTCACATCGACGGTGCTGTAGTGGAGCAGGTTGAGAGCTTCAAGTTCCTCGGTGTCCTCATCACTAAGGATCTATCATGGTCCAAACACACCCCCCAGGAGGCTGATGATATTAGACATGGGCCCTCAGATCCTCTAAACGTTTTACAGCTGCACCATTGAGAGCATCTTGACTGGCTGCAACACCACTTGGTATGGCAACAGCTTAGCATCCAACCACAAGGTGCTACAGAGGATAGTGCGGACGGCCCAGCACATCACTGGGGCCGAGCTCCCTGACATCCAGGATCTCTATAGCAGGCGATGTCAGAGGAAGGCCCAACATTTTTTCAAAGACTCCAACCAACCAAGTAATACGCTGTTCTCTCTGCTACTGCATGTCAAGTGGTACCGATGCACCAAGTCTGGAACCAACAGGACCCTGAACGGCTTCTACCCCCAAGACATAATACTGATAAATAGTTAGTTAAATAGTTAACCAAATAGCGTTGACCCTTTTTGCACTAACTTTTTTGACTCATCACATACGCTGCTGCTACTGTTTATTATCTGTCCCTTTATTCCTAGTTATATGTACCTATCTACCTCAATGACCTCGTACCCCTGCACATCAACTCAGTACTGGTACCCCTTGTAAATGGACAAGTTATTACCTCATACCCCTGCACATCAACTCAGTACTGGTACCCCCTGTAAATAGACAAGTTATTACCTCGTACCCCTGCACATCAACTCAGTACTGGTACCCCTTGTAAATGGACAAGTTATTACCTCATACCCCTGCACATCAACTCAGTACTGGTACCCCCTGTAAATAGACAAGTTATTACCTCGTACCCCTGCACATCAACTCAGTACTGGTACCCCCTGTAAATAGACAAGTTATTACCTCATACCCCTGCACATCAACTCAGTACTGGTACCCCTTGTACATAGACAAGTTATTACCTCATACCCCTGCACATCAACTCAGTACTGGTACCCCTTGTATATAGACAAGTTATTACCTCGTACCCCTGCACATCAACTCAGTACTGGTACCCCCTGTAAATAGACATGTTATTACCTCATACCCCTGCACATCAACTCAGTACTGGTACCCCCTGTAAATAGACAAGTTATTGCCTCATACCCCTGCACATCAACTCAGTACTGGTACCCCCTGTAAATAGACATGTTATTACCTCATACCCCTGCACATCAACTCAGTACTGGTACCCCCTGTAAATAGACATGTTATTACCTCATACCCCTGCACATCAACTCAGTACTGATCCCCTTGTATATAGACAAGTTATTGTTACTCATTATTACTTTTATTTTTACATGTTCTACTTTTCTATTATTTCTCTATTTTCTTTCCCATCAGAAAGCATTTCACTGTTATTCCACACCTGTTGTTTACGAAGCATAGAAAAATACAATAGAATTTGAATCAATCAATCAGTTGTATATAACATATTGACAACAACAGTTGTCACAAAGTGCAGCACTTTACAGTACAATCGTAATGTCAATCTTACCAAGACATAGTTCACTCCATGTTCTTCATACAAGATAAAAGGTGCTTGATAAGGTGGATAATATTCTTGTGTTGTGTGTTTGGTAGGTGGAGCAGGTGAGTCAGCTGTCAGCGTTGGTTGAAGCAGCGTTAGACTACCACCGTCAGTCCTTGGAGGTCCTAGAAGACCTCAACACCCAACTACAAAACAGGCAACTAACTAACTACAGCTATCACACTCCACAGTCCCTAAACAGCCTGCCTCCTCATCTCCTTCCCTTATTCTGCACTGATGTGAAAGAGCTGGACACGTGAAAGCAACTCCCTAGTGAGCATTTTTGCTTTCACCTTTTCAGTTTTCAATTCAGTAATTCTGATTCAAGTTGAAATTCACTGCCTGAATTAAAAAATCATCCTCAGTTCACATTCTAATTGCACTAAATTGAAAACAAAATTGAAGGAAAACCAACCAATTGAAGGAAAACCAACCAGTTGAAGGAAACAGGACAAGGACAGGAGGAAACCACTTTAGACTGCAGCCAGTAATGTACACATGTTGTTGGGCCATAGTGGATAACATCATAATGCCTCTCACAGGATATCCTCAGCCAGTAATGTACACATGTTGTTGGGCCATAGTGGATAACATCATAATGCCTCTCACAGGATATCCTCAGCCAGTAATGTACACATGTTGTTGGGCCATAGTGGATAACATCATAATGCCTCTCACAGGATATCCTCAGCCAGTAATGTACACATGTTGTTGGGCCATAGTGGATAACATCATAATGCCTCTCACAGGATATCCTCAGCCAGTAATGTACACATGTTGTTGGGCCATAGTGGATAACATCATAATGCCTCTCACAGGATATCCTCAGCCAGCAGTCGACCGAAGAGAGAATTTAAACCAAAGTCCATCATGAGCAGCATTGAGACCATAGACAACACTCAACACAATGGATCATATAGCTCCTCACTCAAGTCCTCAGGTACTGTACTGTGTGTGTGTGTGTGTGTGTGTGTGTGTGTGTGTGTGTGTGTGTGTGTGTGTGTGTGTGTGTGTGTGTGTGTGTGTGTGTGTGTGTGTGTGTCAATTCTGCTCATATTTGTTTTGATTAGCCCTATCAGTTTGTCCATGTTATCCTTTCACCCATTGTTATTTTTCCCAAGTCATAAGTCATGTTATATGTTTCTGTGGTTCTTTGCAGACATCCAGATCAATCACACAGTAAATGGAAATGAGAAAAGTAGGTATACTTGGACTGATCACATCAAACAGGTGTCGCACCCATACATAGTCTTAAGAAGGACTTATTCTGACTCTCTAGAGATAATCTGAGACAAATCAAAACTCTTGTGAAGTCATGATCATTTTTAGCCAAATAATAACTTGCTAGTTCTTTGGCTCCATCAATGTGACTTTGAAAAAGCTGTTTTCTGCCCTCTTGTGGTTAGAGGGTGTAACAACTTTCATGAAAATTGCTCTGGGTTAAACCATTAGTGGGAAAAATGCAAAACTGACCCAGGATCAGCGTTTAAGGTCAACTTCACCCTACACCGCTAAGAGCAGTTACAAATAGCACACTGAAAAGATCACATCTGTAACAGGTTTACAAGATGAAAATAAAAGCTGTTATCCCTCAGATTAAAGTTTGTCAGTTTATTTTTGTGATTTCCAATTGGTAGTTAGAGTGTTGTCCCATCGCTGCAACTCCTGTACGGACTCGGGAGAGGTGAAGGTTGAGAGCCTTGTGTCCTCCGAAACACGACCCCGCCAAGCCTCACTGCTTCTTGACACACTGCTCACTTAACCCGGAAGCCAGCCGCACCAATGTGTTGGAGGAAACACTGTACAGCTGGCGACCAAAGTCAGCGTGCATGCACCCGGCCCGCCACAAGGAGTCACTAGAGTGCGATGGGACAATGACATCCCGTCTGGCCAAACCCTCCCCTAAGCCGGACGACGCTGGGCCAATTGTGCGCCGCCTCATGGGTCTCCCAGTCGCAGCCGGCTGCAACACAGTCTGGGATCAAACACGGGTCTGTAGTGACGCCTCTAGCACTGTGATGCAGTGCGCCACTCAGGAGGCGTCAGTCAATTTATTATTCATTCATCAGATATTGGTTGCTGTTTCAACCATGGTAGGTGTCATCATGTCATGAGTACGGTAGGGTCGCAAAATTCACGTACATTTCAAAAACAAAAAAATGGTGTTGGAAGATTCCTGGAATCAGGATTGAAAAAGCAGTACATCCGGGGGTCCTCCTTTGAGGATTTCTGGAAAACCTGGGAATTTTAGGAAAGTTACTGTCAAGACCCGGTGCGAGAAACAGTCACTAATAATCGGCAGAACCCAGAAGATGAGGCAGACACAGCAGTACTAAAGATGGTGGTTTAATAAAAGAACAAGATCTTCAAGCAAAGAATATAAATCCACAATGTCCAAAATAAAGCCAAAAGGCAAAAAATGGATATCTTCCAAAATACAAAAAAAATCCAAAGTGGTAAGAACAGCAAGGGAAAAAACAAACCTCAAAAGACTAATCCAAAATACACAAGAACAAAACCAGAGAACCTCTGGAAAATCCAACAAGAGAAAATATATGTTCACAACAAGGCTTGGGCTGGGGCTGGGTGCTAACATACAAACACTGAGCAAAGAACTGAGGAACACACAGGGTTTAAATACTAACAAGGGAACGACATACAGGTGCAAACAATAATTAGAGCAAGGAAAAAAACAAAAGGTTCAAAAAAGGTGCAATGGGGACATCTAGTGACCAAAACCAGAACAGTCCTGGCCAAAACCTGACAGTTACAGGCATTGTGTTTGTTGGTGCTTGTCTCATCTTCCATCTCCATGTTTCTCCATCCATCTCTCACCCAGCTGATCCCTTCACCACCGTTCCTCTGTCCTGGCCAGAGAGTCCCACTTTCAACGGCCACCGTGAGTAACACACACACACACACACACACACACACACACACACACACACACACACACACACACACACACACACACACACACACACACACACACACACACACACACACACACACACACACACACACACACACACACACACACTCATACCTTGGTCCAACAACAACCCAGTCTACTATAAGTGTCCTCTACTCCTCCATTCTGTCACTATCACACCACTGTATGTTTGTCTTAATGTGTTGGGTTTGTTTTGCTGCACCAACCCACATCAGATCCGTATCAGAGGAAGAGACACTCCTGGGAACAGAAGACGATACATGCTGGTGTTTGACAGTTCTCTATTATTCTCCCTCTCCTCCTACCCCCATCCCCCTCTCCTTCCCTCTCCCCCCTCACCTCTTCTCCTCTCTCCCTCTCCCTCACCCCTTCTCCTCCCTCTCCCCCCTCACCTCTTCTCCTCCCTCCCTCACCCCTTCTCCTCCCACTCCCCCCACCCCTTCTTCTCCCTCCCTCCAGAATCGGAGGTGCTGGACCAGCCATGTGCCAGGTCCCTGTATGACTTTGAGCCAGAGAACGATGGCGAGCTGGGCTTTAAGGAGGGTGACATCATCATCCTCACCAACCAGATAGATGACAACTGGTATGAAGGCATGATAAACGGAGACTCTGGCTTCTTCCCAATCAACTATGTGGAGGTTATCGTACCCCTGCCCCAGTGAGACAGGAATGGACAGGACACCACCCAATCAGGGACCAAACTCCCGAGCCCAACCTCCTCACAGCCTCCCCTAGTTCCTACACCCTACGCACCTGTGGACATCTGAGAGGACTTTGTTATTTTGATCTGAGAGCTATTTCCATATAGATTGCACCGGTCGAATCCACTCAGATCTCCACAGGTGCGTGGGGCGCAGGGTCTTGGGGTAGATTTGGGATTATACACATTGTCCATTCCATCAGACTTCAAACCCCACCCTCAGGCCTCCAGTCATCAACCCCCAGCCTCCAGTCCCTACCCTTACACCCTCAGCCTTAGAAACACAGTTCTCAATCCCAAATCGACCCTATACCCGAGACACTTTTGTAGATCTGAAAAGATTGGACAGGTATAAGGAAGGAAGTGGACATTCTAAGCAGTCTATCAGAAGGCAGAGTGAAGTAAATGTGATCTTGTTAATACCAATCCTTTAAGATCAATAGGAGTGTGTAGGGGTTAGAGGGGATATGGGTTTATTTGGGATTTCAGCACAACAACTCCTAGCACAAACCTACGTCTAATTTATTGTCAAAACGACATGTAATCCCAAGTCCCAGACTACGACCCTCCAATACCCCAGCACCCACACAGCCCCTAACCCAAACCACAAACTCCATGAAATCGCCAGATGAAATTGATCACAACACACTTCATCAACATCCTCCTCAGATGACGACGCCTTGCTTTTCAATAAGTCTACTACTTTTCTCTTTGTCTTTTACAATATTTATTTTCTACATTGTTCTTTTCATGGTTTGTGAAATGTGAAAATCAGGGTTCCTCCCCCAAACAGTGTTCCATTTGGAGCAGCTACAGGTGACGCCATCAGACAAGACGACTAAAATAATCACCTGAAAATCGCTGTGTAACAGAAACCACTTATGGTTTGAAATATTTTCTGGTTGTAAACTGAAGAAAAGTCATTCCAGGTTATCAAAGATGATGCTTTTCTCATGATCTGCCACCATGAGAAAACAAAATGGAGTCTCCTGGAGAAATCCACATTGCTACTGTGCATCTCCGTTTGGTTCGGGGTTTCCTGTATAACTCTTCTTCAAGTGGTGATGTTGAGTTAGGAGTGGTCTTTTTGTTCCTTTTCTCTGCTGTTATCTGTAGGGCCAGGAGTTATGCCTGACCATGTTACCTGACCAAGACAAACTCTAGTCCCTAGTTCTAGGTTATTATAGGCTTTAACATGTGTCCAGAGTTGTTCCTGTTGTCTGTCTCTCTGTACCTCCGTCTGCCTGCCTGCCTGTCTGCCTGTTGTGCTCTTAAGTGTTATCCCAAACACATATTTTTAAACTGTAAGGAACTGATTTTATAACTCTGAATGTCCCTCTCTCTCTCTGTGTTTACATGGTCTGGTCTTACTGTGACGTAAAGACTCCTCTAAGGACTGTACCACTGTTCTGTGTCAGACGGGGGTGAATGCCTTGACCCACGTGGACTTTTTAAGTGCTTTTTAAAATGTCGTCTGTATTGCACTGAAGCTTTAGACCAGAACGCGCAGCTCCGGACATGCACATACTGTATGTTTTCTAGTTTCTCCTCAAGCACTGCACTTTCTATGTCCTTCACCATGAGAGGAAATATCTATATCACATCAGTACCGTCTGTTAAGTTATCGCCATGGTGAATATATAGATTGATATGGACCACGATATGTACTGTATGTGATGAAACAGTTTGTCTGCCATGTAACGTCAGACCACCATTGTAGATTGAATGAAGTCTCAAAATGATACACATTAAAGGCATACTCTGTCACTTTTCTTTCCCCTGTGGTAGGACCACAAAGTACTTACACACTCGAAACCAAACACACAAACAAAACTAACATTGTTTGATTCACATCAATCAGGCTCTTCTTTGTCTTTGTACTTTGCACTTGCAAAGACTCTCAAGCCTCCAAAACAAACACGTGTTATCTAAGGCCTCACAGGTGACCAGAAATAGAAGCAATGAAGTGTGCCTTTAATGAGATATGCCTGTCTAGTATCATGTCTGAAGTCTGATAACCCTGGGCTTATTTAGGAAGTACAGCACTGCTCTGACCTGACCTTCTAATTGACACGTCTCTTTAGCCTGATAGTTGGTTTTTAACTGCCAATAGCCTCTCTCTCTCTCTCTCTGCTGAGAATGGAATTTATCAGAGCCCTATAATAAGTATTATGTACTGTGTATATATAGCTCTGGATTTTACATGTTCACCATTCAACAGAATGGATAACTCCAGAATGATTGAACAACAATGACATAACTGAATCATCATCCTGTATGGTCATTTGTTTTCCTTTTTAATTTAGAAAAACAGTATTTAAAAAGCCACTGTAGTGTGTGGACATTCCCTTTACCCAAAAGTCTGGATTAGGTATTTCTACCAAAATACACTTCAACATTCTTAAGCATCTTCTTCCTCTAAGTTTTTCCATGTTCTGGACCAACTACACGAACTAAACAACAGGGGAAGTATAGGAGCATGTCCAACGGTGTCTAAAGGTAATACACACTGTTTTCATAATGCTAGTGAATATGGAAAACCGCTGTTTGCATGATTTAAAAAGGAAGACTGCAGCCATGGATTTGATTGTGAGAGAGAAAAGAGATTTTGTAGGAGGCAGCATAAGAGATGGAAAAAGCTTCAATGTGGAAGAAGATTGTTCTGAAGCCCTTCTGTTCTGTAATAGCCTGCTGCTTTCTGAAGGTGTCTGTCTGATGGTTGACAGTGTGTGTGTGTGTGTGTGTGTCCGTCCCATTTGGGACAAACCACTGTGAGATGACTGACATGACACTTCCCCAACACTACAGCTGGACGATATGTCCATGTCCACTGTTAACGCTCTCTTTGCTCTACTTAACCAGCTCTAGAACCACTCTGTTCAGTGTCACTTCACCCCAAACGTAGTCAATGGAAACTGGCTGTACATACTTCATGACCTCCGTTTTGTATTTTATTTCTTTTCTGTAACATAATCTATATAAAATGTGTTTTATTGATGTTGTAAATGAATATATTAATACGTACTGTATATTGCGTAAATAAATGAAAAGCAAATACTGAGCCATCTTTGATGTTGTTTTAAAATTGTTTAAAAACTTTGAACACATTTGCCTTTTTCGTATTTATTTGTTCCTACCATACACAGCACAGTTCCAGTATGTATGTGTCTCTACACACTCACCTTAGCAGGTTGGGCTCAGTTCCATTCTAATGACCAACCCAGTGAATGAAAACTTTTTTTAAGTATTGAAAGTGATGGACAATGAATTCTTTTCCTGAATAGACTTGAGTGGAAATGGAATTGACTTCAGCCCTTCCATAGCTTTCAATTGAAATATACAAATTATATAAATAGCCCTCATAATTGAGGGCTCAGAGCCCTGCTACAAAGTAACATTTTCCACGTATAGAACAATTGACACCCATAGAACTGACCTTGGTAAGGTACAACATTGGTGGAAAATGTACATTTTCATCCTTTTAGTGGATTTCAGGTTTTAAGACTCACCAAGTATATCATGTCTATAGACCAGTGATTCCCAAATGACAGGTGAGGGCTGAAATCTTTTGGGTTGTGGCTGGAACGACTTGTTCTATTCTAGCTTTAGTCAAAAAGTTTGAGTCAGTCAAAATGTGTCACTATTCCTAAAGGTTTTTGTGCGTCATAAATGCTTGAGAACCACAGTTGTAAACAGCACAGTGCTGAGGGAAGCTTGGTCAAATGTTCGCTCATATCCACACCTCAGACACTCAGGTACTCTGGTGTATTTTCTTGGGAAACATTACCAGTGATGAGTACTACAGTACATCTGTATGGACTTGCAAATACAGCGTACTGTAACATAAGCCATTTCCTGGTAGTTGTCATGGAATAATGCCAAAGCACTATACAGCGTTTCAATTCTTTCATTCATATCCAGACCTCTGTACTGCGCAGCTTGGACTTCCAGCCCTCCCCTTGGCTCTTCAAAAGCTGTCTCTCTCCTCTCTGGAGCTCCTGGTTGTTGGGAAGCTGCAGCCCTGTCTCTATACCAGCATCAGGCTCCTTATTAAATGGGGAACAGTTCCCAGCACAGGTCCAGTCAGGCCGGTGGTCAACTACCAGATCCAAGGTCGGTAGCAACGTCGTACTGGTGACATCCCTAAGGCCGAGAGACGACATCAGTGAGGGGCTGTCGGGAGAGAAAGTCTCAAAGGTTTCCTGCCTCCCTTTCTCTACCCCATAATTCCCCCATGATCCTCCCTCCCGGAGCCTCACTGAGTGTCTGATCTTCTTCCATCCTAGATGATTAAGCTCCAGAAGGTTGAGGAGGATGCAGAAGAGCCCCACGCAGAACATGAAGAGGAGGAAGATGGTTTTCTCTGTGGGCCGTGACACGTAGCAGTCCACGGGCTGCGTACAGGGTGGGGCCTTGCACAAAAAGTGGACGGGCACTCGGAAGCCGAAGAGAAACCACTGGGCCATGACAAAGCCCACCTCCAGCAGCGCCCGGAAACACACATGGAACACGTAGTACTTGGAGAGGACGCCTCCGGTTCCTCCTCCACCTCCAGGACCCCCCGGTGCATCGTAGTGGCTATTCCTGTAGACTCGAGCCCTGGCTTGGGTTAGAGACGTGGCTGTGGTGGCTGTGGTGGCTGTAGTAGTGGCAGCTCCCTTTAGGAGGCTCTGACTCTGGGCAGCGATTCCCTCCAAGACATTGGCCAAGCTGTGACCTAAGTGCCGGTGCGAACGGATGGAGCAGCTATCCGAGTCACAGCTCCGGTTGAATGCCTCTCGACCTCCATCCTTCCCCCCGTCTCGAGGCATGTCCCTTGGGTTAACCCCCTGGCCCTGCCCTCTGTGTCCCTGCGGCAGCTTGGACAGATTATGCCACGTATATATGATAAAACAGAGAGACGGAGTGGAGACGCTGATGATGTGGAAGACCCAGAAGCGCGGCTGTGAGATGGGCGCGAAGGCATCATAGCAGACTGTGGTGCAGCCCGGCTGCAGGGTGTTGCACACAAACATCTCCTGCTCGTCGGCGTACACGTCCTCAGTCGCCACGGCAATGATGAGGAGGCGAAAGATCACCATGACGGTGAGCCAGAGGCGTCCAATCATGGTGGAGTGCTGGTGGACGGCGTCCAGGAGACGTTTGAGGAGTGTCCACTCCGTCATAATGGCGGCCGATGGCTGTCTTCCTCTCAGAAAGACAAGAGGATTCTAATACAGTGGAACACAGCGGTCTAGGAGCACAGTGGTCTAGGAACACAGCAGTCTATCAACACAGCAGTCTATGAACACAGCGGTCTAAGAACACAGCGGTCTAGGAACACAGCGGTCTAGGAACACAGCGGTCTAGGAACACAGCGGTCTAAGAACACAGCGGTCTAGGAACACAGCGGTCTAAGAACACAGCGGTCTAAGAACACAGCGGTCTAGGAACACAGCGGTCTAGGAACACAGCGGTCTAAGAACACAGCGGTCTAGGAACACAGCGGTCTAGGAACACAGCGGTCTAGGAACACAGTGGTCTAGGAACACAGCGGTCTCATCCACACCTCCATGCTCTTCCTTGGTTTTAGATCAGATATAGCACTGGATCCACTCTCCTTCTGGATGCACTGACATACAGCACTCTGACCGCTGGCGTCCTGCTGCCTCGGGGAAGAAGGACGAGCTGCCTGGTGTAGCCTACAGCGCCATTTAAAGCGCTTTGCGCACTGGAAAAGTGTTATGTAAATCCAATCAATTATAGTGTAGGCAGATCCAGTTCTCCTCTCCGCCAGTCCTGGATGTACAGGAAACAGGTGCTGTAGATCCACTGTAGCCCTGGATAGCTTGCCTGGAACACACAGTGGTCAAAGAAGGGCAACACCTCCCTTCATCCACCCTCCTTTGTTGTAGATGTAATAAATCCCTGATTGGTTCTGAAATACACCGCTCTGACTTGCAGCTCCAACACTCCCCGGGGTCCACTCCAACCCTGGCTCTCTTAGGAGGAAATACCTGAGGACTGTCACTCTGAGCTGGGGCTAATGGTGCAGCTTCAGCCTTGGACCCACTCTAGTCTTGGACCCATTCTAACCTTGATTGTACCAGCATACAGACTATATCCCCCTGCCCTAAAATATCCAGCAATACACTGATCTCCTCCAGCACTAGCTGCCCTGCAGTAGAGCCCTCCACTCACACCAGCCGTCCTGTAGTACCAGACTCTTAGGATATCCACTGCGCGTAGATGCAGTGGAGTCCTGGCTGCTCTGTAAATAGACAGGCAGTCCCTCTCCTGTCTCCTGTCTCTGAACCAGAGAAGTGGATTCATCTCGACAAGTCAGCCATCCCATCCCGGCACTTCTTCAAAGATAAGGAAGGATTCTAAACACACACACATACACACATTCACAAATGAATGGACACACACACAAAAACAGTCTCACACACACATTCATAGACGGACACAAAGACACACATGCATTTGCACACACATACACACACAATCACACGCACACACACTCTAGCCAGCTGGACAAACGGCCACTTGACACCACTCCCATGGTATGCCCTCTCCCTCTCTCTCTTGTCTTCAGGGTTCCGTTTTAAACCCCCTTCTAAGAGACTCTCCCTACTTTAGAGAGCTGACTGATAATGCTGGCTGATGTACATTCTTTATAGATTACTCTGGGGCCTGAAGACATGGCAATGAGAAATGAGCTTGTCCATGAATGAACATCAATTTATAAATGTTACCCTGGTACAGAATCCAAACAGAGGTATTTTTCGTTATCAAAGATTGAAAGGTTTAAAAGCATTTTTACACTTTTGACATGAAGAAAGTGCTAACTCGATTTCTTGGAACCTTGAGTACTGTTGGTTTATTTAGTTGAATAGGCAAATTGTTTATTATATTTGTGTATTCATGTTTGTGATATCACTTTTATTTAAATAGATTATGAATGACTATAAAATGTTTTTCTGTCTCTATGCAAATGTAACTATTTTTAACCCTTAGCTTACAAGATGGAAGCTTGTACAAAAACCACACTTTCAATGGGAAATTAATGTTGCTTTAGGATTGCAAAATTCTGGTAACTTTCCACAAATTCACTGGAGTATTTCCCCTTATTCTCGTCCTTATTCTCGTCCTTATTCTCGTCTCGTCTTCCAACCAGAATATCTAGAAAACGTAGGAATTTTGGGAAGGTGACTGGAATTGTGCAACCTTAGCTCGTTTACATTCTACCAAAACAGAAAGATTTGTGGTAAAACAACGGACAATAAAGTGAATTAAGTTTTATCTTCTGTCTTGTTGTTGTGACTGCTCCTCTCTGATCACTAGCCAATCCTGTTATCAGTGCTTTAAAAAAGACCCTTGAAACGTCTGCCACCATCAAATGACAGAAACCCCACAGATAAAACAGTCCCTGAACTGTTGGCTTACTTCAAACAGCCCTGTCTAGCCATGTCTGACTGGGTCTGTCTGTCTGGGTCTCAGCTCTCTCTGTCTGTTAGTCTGTTTGTTAGTCTGTCTGTCTGTCTGTCTGTCTGTCTGTCTGTTTAGCCATGTCTGACTGGGTCTGTCTGTCTGGGTCTCAGCTCTCTCTGTCTGTTAGTCTGTCTGTTAGTCTGTCTGTCTGTCTGTCTGTCTGTCTGTCTGTCTGTCTGTCTGTCTGTCTGTCTGTCTGTCTGTCTGTCTGTCTGTCTGTCTGTCTGTCTGCCTTACTGCCTGTCGATCGATCGATGGGTCTGTCGGTCTTGGTCTCAGCTCTCTCTGTCTGTTAGTCTATCTGTCTGGGTCGCAGCTCTCTCAGTCTGTCTGTCTGTCTGTCTGTCTGTCTGTCTGTCTGTCTGTCTGTCTGTCTGTTAGTCTGTCTGTCTGGGTCTCAGCTCTCTTTATCTGTTAGTCTGTCTGTATGGGTCTCAGCTCTCTCTGTCTGTTAGTCTGTCTGTCTGCCTGTCTGCCTGTCGATCGATCAATGGGTCTGTCTGTCCTGGTGCCAGCACTCTGTCACACAATGTTAGTCTAACAGAACAAAAAATTACCTGAATAGAGTGGGTCGCACACAATCAACAGAACACACTCCTGCTTGTGCGCAAAATGACAAATATAAAAAAAACATTTAAAAAACAACATTTAAACATTTTAATTTCTAATATGTCAATGTCTCTAAAGTTTGGTACTGCTTATTCGCACCTCACGAGAGGAGGGATCCATTCGATTTAACCCTCTGTGTGTACTCTGTGGTGTGACTGTGGAGTGGCCCCTCAAGTCGTCCCCTAGGGGGATTACAGGGGCCTCGTCTCTAGAGAAAGGAAGTGAACTCAGGGGCCAGGCAGGGAGAGAGAGAGAGAGAGAGAGAGAGACAGACAGACAGACAGAGGTAGTCGGAGAGAGAGAAGGCAAGAAGGGCCTTCAATGCCATCAAAAGGAACATAAAATTCGACATACCAATTAGGATCTGGCTAACAATTCCAAAATCAGATATAAAACCCATTGCCCTTTATGGTTGTGAGGTCTGGGGTCCGATCACCAACCAAGAATTCACAAAATGGGACAAACACCAAATTGCAAAATTATCCTCAGTGTACAACGTAAAACACCAAATAATGCATGCAGAGCAGAATTAGGCTGATACCCGCTAATTATCAAAATCCAGAAAAGAGCCGTTAAATTCTATAAACACCTAAAAGGAAGCGATTCCCAAACCTTCCATAACAAAGATATCACCTACAGGGAGATGAACCTGGAGAAGAGTCCCCTAAGCAAGCTGGTCCTGGGGCTCTGTTCACAAACAGACCCCACAGAGCCCCAGCTCAGCAACACAACTAGACCTAACCAAATGATGAGAAATAAACAGATAATTACTTGACACATTGGAAAGAATTAACAAAAAAACAGCAAACTAGAATGCTATTTGGCCCTAAACAGAGAGTACACCGTGGCAGAATACCTGACCACTGTGACCGACTCAAACTTAAGGAAAGCTTTGACTATGTACAGACTGTGAACATAGCCTTGCTATTGAGAAAGGCCGTCGTATGCAGACCTGGCTCTCAAGAGAAGACATGCTATGTGCACACTGCCCATAAATTGAGGTGGAAACTGAGTTGCACTTCCTAACCTCCTGCCAAATGTATGACCATATTAGAGACACATATTTCCCTCAGAATACACAGGTCCACAAAGAATTTGAAAACAACCCCAATTTTGATAAACACATATCTACTGGGTGAAATACCAGTGTGCCATCATTGCAGCAAGATTTGTGACCTGTTGCCACAAGAAAAGGTCAAGCAGTGAAGAACAAAAACCATTGTAAATACAACCCATATTTAAGTTTATTTATTTTATCTTTTGTACTTTAACTATTTGCACATAATATGACATTTGAAATGTCTTTATTCTTTTGTAACTTCTATGAGTGTAATGTTTACTGTCCATTTGTATGGTTTATTTCACTTTTGTTTATTATCCATTTCACTTGCTTTGACAATGTAAACATATGTTAACCATGCCAATAAAGCCCTTAAGTTGAAATTGAATTGAAAGAGAGAGTGGCGACGAGACACAACACCATCTCACCCTAAACCCCTGCCCCCAACCTCACCCTAAACCCCTGCCCCCAACCTCACCCTAAACCCCTGCCCCCAACCTCACCCTAAACCCCTGCCCCCAACCTCACCCTAGCCCCGTCTCGACAGACCCCCCTTATAAAAATAGGAAGTATTTTTCCCAGGCGGTGTGACGTTGGGAATCATTTGTGGTGTTTCTATTCTGGGAGGTAATCTGTTGCGTCTGGGGTTCTGTGTGCTACTGCTGCAGTGTCAGAGGAATTATCCACCCTCTCCGGTTGTTCATGACAGAATGCCCAAGGATGTCCGGAACTCTCTATACCCTCTGGGCTTTGTCAAGACGCAGCCAGTGAATGAACGGCAGATAGGATTAGAAGGAGAGGGGTGGGGGGGAAGGGAGGAGAGAGGAGGAGAACATGTGAGACAGAGACAGAGACAGAGACAGAGAGAGAAAGAGAAACTCACAGAGACCAGCTTTGCCAGTCCAAGAGTAAGTCTCTCTCCACTCCAACAAGTCCTCTTCACAGTGCTCCAGCAATACTTTCATCTGAGCTTAGTGTGAACGTATAATGAGAATAGAAGCCATATAGATATGAATGGAAAGGCCTCTTTTACTGGCCTTGCCTGCTACTAATCTCTAATCTTGCAGACAGTGGAAGACGCTTTCTCACGTTCTCTCAGTTTATAGGCTACAAAATCTTCCTCCCTGACACTTTTCATTCAAAATATTGCAACAGCTTCTCTCCCCCTATTGTGAATGATTTCAAAATGTTCTTGACACAATTGTTTAGACACCAACTTTCCCATAACATGTACAATAACAGGTTAAATCAACACTGGCTTTTTAAAAACTCTGAATCACTGCTTGCACAAAACCTGAGGGAAAAACAACCCTGACTATTTATCTATTTATCAAGTCAAACTCAGTTTGGTGATAGAGGCAGAAAGTGATGTCACAAGGCAGGATCAAAGAACCAGCTATCTTCCCTAAATATTCAACAACAAAAAAACTCCATATAATCCCAGTTCACAGAAAAAGACTGACTAGAAACTATAATGGTATGATTTACTGGATATATCTCCCCCCAAAATTAATTTGCTTCCTCCCTAATAAAATAGAAAATCCCCAAGTACATATCAATGTTTATCGAAGTCAGCTGGCTTACTTATAGGATCCTGCTTTGTGATGCACCCCTCTGATGTCATTCTGTTGCCTACTTAAGTACTTCTTCCATCCTGCCCTCGTTGCCTCATTGAGTCGGCTCTCAGACACAGACAACTGGAGAGTCTGAGCTGTGGGCTCTGTGGGAGACGTATTAAACACTTTACAGTCTGCTGCCTCCATTGACAGTCATGACAGAGTGTCAGACCTATTGAATTCTATAGTCAAGGCTTAGTTTATCTGCTATGAGGAATGTGGTAAAAAGATCTCCGTCCCACTTCGAATTTCCTCTGGCTGAATAGATGGTCACAGCAAGTGTGCTCTCTAAAGTGCAGAAACATAAACACTCACACACACGCACACGCACACGCACACACACCACTGAAGTATAACAAAACTACTGCATCATTATACAGTGCACTGTCTCTGTCAACGTAGAATACATAAATTAAGTATAACAAAACTCCTCTTCCCTCATCCAAAGAATTCACGTGTACTTCCCTGTCAAATGAATAATATCAACCAAAATAAAAGAGTACACCAAAACCCTTGCCTCAGCCACCACCTTCGCTCCTCCATGGAAGGAGGAGCAGCATTACCATATGGACCGAGACGCGGCCTAAATGAGTGAAAGGGCCTTGGTTGAGGCTGTCTGTAACAGGATTATGGGGATATTATGGTGAGTAGGAGTGGCTCCTGGTGTAACTGGCTGTGATGTGAATAGGATTTCTGTGTCTCTGGTCTGATCAGGGCCGAGGTTGGGGGAGGGCTACTCTCCTCTCCCCTCCTCTACTCCAGATAATCCTTTACTGTTCTCTTCTCACCCCCCTGGCCGACCGGTCGACCTTCAGGATACTTCATCTGCAGCCACACACACACACGCTGCAACTGCTGCGACTGAGTTTCTCACTCTCTCTGTCTCACACACACAGAAACTCACACAGAAAGGGATATAGAGAAGAGAGAGAGAGAGAGAGACAGAGACAGAGACAGAGAGAGAGAGAGAGGGAGAGAGAGAGAGACCAAGCAGCCCTCGAGACTTCAGGACTTCACACTTTTTATTGAGGCCTGGTGACATGAAGAACTCTACTGGGATGGTAAGATCACTTGTTTACCTCTCTGTCTCTGTCTGTCTCTCTCTCTCTCTCTCTCTGTCTCCCTCTCTCTCTCTCTCTAAATATGTCATTAGCAGTGTGTTTACATTCAAATTAATTAGTTGTTTCCTCAGAAAATTCCCATTTTGGCATGTCCCACATCAAGATTTGAACCGACTTTATTTAACCTCTTGACCTGGGAAAAGAGGATTTATTATGAAGTTCAACACGTGCTCTTCATGACAGAATGTTACAATGAAGTGAAATGAATAGATTGACAGAATGACATGACCCTAAAGGCAGTCTACTCATAGAATGATGACCCATGTGTGTTTGGTGTAATCGTGGCTGTGCCTACAGTAGCAGCTTAGGTATTGGTGTATTGGCGCTAGTGTTTTGGTGATTCAGTGAAATTGTTTGTGGTACGGAACATGTGGGCTATACTGTCTCTGCAAGAAGGCTTTGGTAGTAAAAGAAGTACACAACTTAAAAAAATTAATTAAAAATGAATTGAAATGAGCAGATATTTAGTCAATTCCATTGAACATTTGTTGTGTTTTGTATTAACATTGCATTATTAGGCTTTAAAGCTAGAATCTGCAGTTAATACAATAACAATGCAGAAACCCCACCTTTGTTTTGGTAAAAAACTGAGGGACAGGGCTGGAGAAATTGAACCACTCTCAAATTCAAAGACAGAGCTATGGATGCAAGGACTGACCATCTATGGTATTAAAATGATAGTTTTAACCATGTTTAACGCTATAAAGTGTGTGTTTACGTTTACGTTGTTGACAAATATTGGAGTAAAACAAGCTTATATTTTGGGTTCTGATGGGTTACAACAGTTGAACTAAGCTCATGAAGCATTTTTAAGTGATATTAATTTATAAGTCCAAAAATTGATGTAGCAACTAAAGATTCTAGCTTCAATAGGTATTACAGTCTGATTGGTGTCAACATGTTTCCCCACCATCAAGCAGTACGTGCAGTTCAGATATAATAACAAATTCATCTTTATATTTGACATGGTAGTAACTAGATTCCATTAACAGTGTCTCTTATACAGAAGGAATTATAATCAAATAAGGGACCTAGAAAGGATGTGTTATTTCAGTTGTGATTCATCTCTCTTCTCACAGCCGCTGTAGCGTGCAGAGCTCCCTCAGTCTGGCCAGAGACTGGGATTGACTACACACTCTACTGAACATAGACCTTCCATAATAGTCTTATATAGAGGTCATTGGTAGTGGCTATGTCAAAGCTACTTACTGGATATGGAAGCGTATCCCTGCCATAATTCAAACTGGGAGTTGATTTTGCCATAATCAGCCTCACAGTCAAACAGTTGGATCGTCAAACTCCTGGATTTAGCCACATGGCTTCATTGTTTTGAACTGATTCTCCTGCCAACAAATACCATTGCAGAACCCCACACCAGTCTGATTGAATGGCCCCCTCTGTAGCAGCCATGATCCCAGAGCAGCTTCTGGGCCCGCAGGTATGCAGTCCTGTAGGGGAAATGAAGCTCTTGCCTGAGGAGGAACGAGAGGAGGAGTCTGACCCCTGTCCCCAGGAAGTGATGGACTGCTATGGCCACTCCCCCTCAATGACTCACTGCCCCAGCACCGACAGGTGGGTTAGGAAACGAACAGACACACACCACACACACACACACACACACACACACACACACACACACACACACACACACACACACACACACACACACACACACACACACACACACACACACACACACACACACACACACACACACACACAAAAACACCCACAAAGGGAGGCAAGGGAGAGAGAGTGAAACACAGTGAGGAAGAGAGAGGATTAGAACACATGGTACAGAAGGAGGGGGATTAGAGAAGTTGTATGTGAGGTTATTCATAGAAGAATCCTTTAATAAGGGGATTTAAATGATGTACAATAACATCCATTGACTCTCTCTTACGTGCTCCTTGTCTGGGTCTCAAATGTCTCCTTATTCACTATATAGTGCACTACTTTAGACCAGAGCCCTGTGGTGTCGTATAAAGGGAATAGTGTGCAATTAGGGACTCATCCCTGGACTCTCCGTTTTGCCATGTGTTGACTTTGTCTCTCTGTTGTCCTGCAGTCTTAGTAGTGAGGAGCCATTCTGTCGTATCTGCCACGAGGGAGGGGGTGTCGGGGAGCTGCTCTCCCCCTGTGAGTGTGCAGGGACGCTGGCCATGGTCCACCGGGGCTGCCTGGAACACTGGCTCACTGCCTCCAACAGCAGCCGCTGTGAACTCTGCCACCACCAGTACTCCCTGGAGAGACTGCCCAAGCCGCTCACTGAGGTAGGGGAGAAAGAGTAGGGTGAAGTTACCCCTAGACGCTGATCTTGGGTCAGTTTAGCATTTCCCCCCACTATTGATTAAGGTTAGTAATAAGGGAGGGGAAGCTGATCATAGATCTGTACTTCATGGAAGTTTTATTGTGGCTTTAGGTGAGACGGAGACATATGCACTCACATGCATGAAGGCATAGACACATGCAAGCAAACACACACGCTCAAGCACACATACACTAACAAACACACACTCATAAGCAAACACACACATGTGCTTTTCCGGGTGAAAGGGTGCACACACCAGAGGAGGCTGGTTGTGGGGGGGGGGGGGCTATAGTAGAACGGGCTCATTGTAATTAATGGTTGGACTGCAATTAATCGAACGGAGTCAAACGTGGTACAAAATAGATGTCCTAAAAAAACACCATAAAACTACAGTACAATAGTCATCACATACAGTGCATTTGGAAAGGATTCAGACCCCCCTTATTCTAAAATGGATTGAATTATATTTGTTCCTTTTTAATCTACATACAATACCCCATAATGACAAATCGAAAACAGTTTTGGGAGAATTTCTTTGCAAATGTATATGTTTTTTAAAATACCTTAAGTATTCAGACCCTTTGCTACGAGACTCGAAATTAAGCTCAGATGCATCCTGTTTCCATTGATCATCCTTGAGATGTTTCTACAACTTGATTGGAGTCCACCTGTGGTAAATTAAATTGATTGGGCATGATTTGGAAAGGCACACACCTGTCTATATAAGGTCTCACGGTTGACAGTGCATGTCAGAGCAAAAACCAAGCCATGAGGTTGAAGGAATTGTCCGTAGAGCTCCAAGACAGGATTGTGTTGAGACACAGATCTGGGGAAGGGTACCAAAACATTTCTGTAGCATTGAAGGTCCCCAAGAACACAGTGACGTCCATCATTCTTAAATAAAAGAAGTTTGGAACCACCAAGACGCTTCTTAGAGCTAGGCGCCCAGCCAAACTGAGCAATCGGGAAGAAGGGCATTGGTCAGGGAGGTGACCAAAAACCCGATTGTCACTCTGACAAAGCTCCTCTGTGGAGATGGGAGAACCTTCCAGAACGACAACCATCTCTGCAGCACTCCACCAATCAGGCCTTTATGGTAGAGTGGCCAGACGGAAGTCACTCCTCAGTAAAAGGCACATGACAGCCCGCTTGGAGTTTGCCAAAAGGCACCTAAAGGAATCAGAACATGAGAAACAAGATTCTCTGGTCTGATGAACCAAGATTTAACTCTTCGGCCTGAATGCCAAGTGTCACGTCTGGAGGAAACCTGGCACCATCCCTACAGTGAAGCATGGTGGTGGCAGCATCATGCTGTGGGGATATTTTTCAGAGGCAGGGACTGGGAGAGTTATCAGGATCGAGGGAAAGATGAACGGAGCAAAGTACAGAAAGAACCTTGATAAAAAACTTGTTCCAGAGCGCTCAGGACCTCAGACATGGGCAACGGTTCACCTTCCAATAGGACCGCGACCCAAAGCACACAGTCAAGACAAAGCAGGAGTAGCTTTGGGACAAGTTTCTGAATGTCCTTGAGTGGTCCAGCCAGAGCCCGGACTTGAACCCGATCAAACATCTCTGCAGAGGCTTGAAAATAGCTGTGCAGCGATGCTGCCAAAGGTGCTTCAACAAAGTACTGAGTAAAGGGTCTGAATATTCATGTAAATGTGATATTTTCAGTTTTTTTATTTAATTAACTTTGCTAAAAATTTAATTTTCTTCTTTGTTATTATGGGGTATAGTGTGAAGATTGATGGGGGGGGGGTAATACATTTTAGAATAAGACTGTGAAGTAACAAAATGTGGGAAAAGTACTTTCCGTATGCACTGGACATCAACTATATTATGCAGTCTCAATTTATCAGGGTTGAGGTCACTTTCAATTCACTTCCTGAATTGACTCAATTGAAATGGAATTTACCCCAACCCGCATGTCACTTAATTTCAAACCCATTAAGGAATATACAAACTGCTGTCCCAAAGATGGAGTCTTCATAGAAGAGAAGAAAACAAACATTATTCAGGTTGTAGATAGATATATAATGTGTAGAACTGCAACGATTCCCTATTCTACAGTCCACATAACCCTATCTATTCTATTCAATACATTTCTATCTGGCCATTGTGTAACAATTCACCCTCCTGAACAGAGCCCCTGGCTGGATTCACATTGGAGTGTCTGATGTCACTGACTGCTTTTACCAGTAAAGCCACTTAGCCTGAGAAACAGATTAGAAGGTGTTTCCTGTCACTAGCTGTAGCTGCTCCATAGAGTTTGATAGATGGTTCACTTGGCCCAAACACTGTTTTAGCATGGGCACAGCGATATCAAGGGCTTTCATCATTGTGAAGTAGTCAACTGGGTGGGACTTGCAATGGCTTAAGGAAGGATCCCAGAATTTCATCCAGGTCAGCAGAAGGGTTCAGCCAATGAAATATATTCCTGAGAAACCATCCCATAATGGCAGGTGGCAGTGAATAACCAACCTTGGCTTCAGCCTATACTTTCAGATTATACACACTCCAGCACAATAAGTGGTGCTATGCACCTTTTCAGTTTATTTACAAACTGCCAATTCACTCTCAGAAGTAGAAAAATAGGAGATTGTCTACTTTAAATGGAGACAGCATTGCCCACAATGGCACTGCCCATGCTGAAACAGAAGCAGCCATTGCAAAGATATGAGCTTTGTAATGCATCTCTATGAGATTCCTCGGGACAGGATAGGACATTACGTCGTCTTGTATTAATGGTCACCTCCCAGCCTATCGCATGTGTGTTGGCCACTGGCACCGGGTAATCTGTTAAGAACCATGTGTTGTATGGAGGGAGCTAATGTATGAGGGACACACACACACACACACACACACACACACACACACACACACACACACACACACACACACACACACACACACACACACACACACAGAGAGTAGGAGAGAAAACAACAGCTGATCTGACAGATGAATGGAGATATGGCCTGGAGATATGGCCTCAAATTCTAAAGTGAAATGTGATTTTCGATACTCATCCAAAAGTCCAAAACCAACACCATCTACTGTAGATACTGTACTTGTACATAACAGTGATTTATATTGTTCTGTTGTCTGGTCTACCCACTCTAACTTTATGTTCCCTGGCCTCCTCTCAGTGTCAGTGAATGGCACATATGAAATCATGCAATGCTTAATGTCATTTTGAATTGAACTGATATTACTGTCATTCTATCCATTCTAATTACAGTACATCCCCTCTCTCCCTCCCTCCCTCCCTCCCTCCCTTCCTCAGTGGCTGGGCTCACCAGCCATGCAGCACCAGAGACGGACGCTCTGCGGTGACGTCATCTGCTTCCTGTTCATCACGCCGCTGGCTAGCCTATCAGGATGGCTGTGTGTGCAGGGTGCCATGGACCTGTATTTCAGTAACAGTATGGAGGCTGTTGGACTCATGGTGCTCACCCTGGCTCTCTTCACCATCTACTGCTTCTGGACTGTGGTGAGTTGTTGGGGCTGTTGTGGGTTGGGGTTACATTGGGATTGTGTATAGCAGTGGAGGCTGGTGGGAGGAGCTATAGGAGGACAGGCTGGAATGGAATAAATGGAACGGTATCAAACACACAGAAACCATGTTTGACTCCGTTCCATTTCTTCCGTTCCAGCCATTACAATGAGCCCGTCCTCCTATAGCTCCTCCCACCAGCCTCCACTGGTATATAGTGTAATGGTAAATAGTAAATAGTAATGGTATTACTAATAATACTATAATTATTAAAGGGTTAAAGCAAGATTGTTTCTACTTCCCCAGTCAGCTGAACTCATGGACACATGTTTAAGTCTCTGTGGCCAGTATAAAGAAAGCTAGAGGTAGTTTCACCAATGCTAACTAGCGTTAGCGCAATGACAAAGTCTATGGGATCAGCTAGCTGATTGTGCTGACGCTAGCTGATCCCATAGACTTCCATTCATTACTATCTGTCAGAGATGATAGTGTAAACCAAAGCAGTTTACCATTTAAAACATTTTTCAAGGTTCCTGTATGTGTAAGTGGACGTTCCCTATCTCAAGTGAGCATCTTTGTGCATGCTTACCTATGTACGCTTACGTGGAAAGCATGCTCAAGCGAGAGAGGGAACGCCCACTTACACAGACAGGAAGCAATGATTAACTGACTTTTTGCGACGTCTTCATTATCCACCATCTTTGCTGTCCGTTTTCTTCAGTTTGGTCCCTAATCAACATGGCCCTGGTTGGGGAAGTAAACAAACACAGCTTGCATTTTTTAAATTTATTTTTTTATTTTACCGTTATTTTACCAGGTAAGTTGACTGAGAACACGTTCTCATTTGCAGCAACGACCTATGGAATAGTTACAGGGGAGAGGAGGGGGATGAATGAAGTCACCTAAATGAAAGGGGAAGTTAAGTATTTTACAACTTAATGTTAGCTGGTTCCTCACCCTGAAGGTAGTCTATGCACCAGGAGAGATTGTAATCCATGGTTCTGTTTTTTTTAGAACAGCCACTACAAACTTCCCTGACTTAAAGAGAAATGTCCCAGTATTCCCTTGTCATACTCATCATCTCCAGCACCACCGCAACATCAAACATGTGTGAAAATGGTGCGTTTCTATGTTTTGTAGTAAAAAATATAGAGGAAGATAAACGTTTCCAATGACATCTGTGTGCATCATGTGATTTTAACCAATTATGAGTAGGCATTGCCTACTAATTGCCTACCAATTGGTTGTCATTGGAAACACTTATCTTCGTCTATCTTTATTAATACAAAACATAGAAATGCTCCGTTTTCACATATGTTGATGTTGGGGTGGTGCTGGAGTGAGCATGAAGTTGAATATTTAAAAAATATCTCTTTAAGCCACTGTCTGGTAAAAATCAACTGCTCTCTTCCACCACCAGGTGTCGCTGCGCTATCACATCCACCTGTTCAGGACGTGGAAACAGACAGACCAGAGAGTTAGGCTACAGATCCCCCGACCAGCACGAACCATGCACACACACCACACACTGAACCTCAGCTTCCTTAGCAAGGACACCAGAAAGGAGACTGTGGTGTAGATGGAGTGGAACTGGGTGCAGTGTCCACGATACTTTGGCAAGAAGACTGTGATGTAGCCAGAATGGGGTTGGGTCTAGTGTCACATTTAACAGGTCCCCAGTGTCCGGTCAGGAGCGTGAAGTCACAAGCTCTGCTGGTTGGCTACTGCATAGCAACCTAGTGGTGCCAAAAGCCCTGGTCTGCCCTAAAAAGCCTATGTCAACCATCGCCAGAACGGCCAAACATTTATATTTCTACGCCCGTTTTGGACTCCAAATGTGTTTATCATGATCAAGTTCAATCTTGACGGTGAATAATTTAAAAGTTCGCTACAAAGCGAGAAATTGTATTAAATAGTGATCTATTCTGACTGCTACATTTGACGTCACACAGGATCAGGTGCTGACACAGACCAATCAGGGACCATAAAGCTACGAGCAGGCTCTCAGGCAGGATAAAAACAACTACATCGACCATGATCCTTTGCTAGTTACTGCCACCTTCACCATGATCCTTAGTGATTCTTTGGCGACATTCAGCAATATGGTGCACTTCAAATTCAAATAATTCCATGCGCCATCGGGAGCCTTCATAGGAATACGTGGATGACGTCAGCGCTATCACCATATACTGGTTTTAACGTCTATGGTTTCCTGGGCAAGGATACTTTGGTGTAGCTGGAGTGGGACTGGTCCCAGTATCCACTGTACGCTCAGCAAGGAGACAATGACATGAGCAAGGAGACTGTGGTGTAGCTGGATTGAAACCAGGCCAGATCTCTCTAAGGATACAGTGGTGTTGCTGTAATGGGACTGGGCCCAGTCCTCACGCTGCTTCAACAAGGATACAAGATTAAAATTCTATTAGAATCAGGCCCCGTCTCTACACTTTTTTAACAAAGACTTGGATCAAGGAGACAGCGATGAAAATGTTCTACCAAGTACCTTCAGAGGACCAAACCTTTCTCTGCGAAGAAGACTTTTTATATATTTATAGACACCAGCCTTTGAGACTTACTCAGTTGAACGTAACTATTTTTCTAAAGACTGTTTTGTAAAAGAGTGATGAGATTAATGACAATGAAATTGATGTCCCACTCCCAATTTATGTTTGGCCCAGAGTTTTTCCCCAACCCTGTTCCCAGAAAAAAAAAAAAAATTGGACTCTTGTTTAGAATGACTAGTTATCGTTCCCTAAACACGCTTTGTTACACCTGCAAACATCTTTAAAGAACATTTCACTCAATTAAAAGTTTGTTAGATATTTGTAGCTATATTCCTCTGATGAACACGGTCTAATTTCCTGTTTCCTGCTTCTAAACAACCAATGTTGCAGGACGTGGCTTCGTTTTTACATTAGATTACTTTGTTTTTACATTAGATTACTTTGAGGTTTGAAAACGTCTGACAAACTTTGATTTGAAAGTGTAATGTCCCTTTAAGTGACATTTTAAAACACTATCCTGAGGACCACAAAGTCAGAAATGTTGCTTTGACGATCTGTGGTGTTTATACAAATCTTTAGTACCACTTCATACTAAGTTTGTCAAAACAGACACTGTGGCTAATTACTGTTGTAATATCACTACTAGAGTAACTTCAGTATTACTACATAGGTATATGAGACCATTTTATGTAAAGGGTTATCCATTGTTTTTCCAGGCACAGGCTATACCAAACCACACCAACAATTAACCAAACACTTACATTAGTTAAGGAAAAATCTTTATTGAAATCATAAGTATTTTGGTGCATAAGGACAAGCCAACACTGAGTTTCTTCACCAGTCAATAGGACGTTTAGAGGATGTTAAAGTTAGTCGTTTTTCTAAAGAGAAACAATATTGCAAAGCCAACAAAGTACCTGTCAAACACGGAAAACCATCCTGTCCACATACTTCAGAATGAACATGAGAAACTTCCACATTGTATTATGGATATATTCAGTGTATAACTCCTCTATCTCATTGGCAAAAAGTGCTGCAGGTTAAAGGGTAAAAATACCAGAAAACATTCATCTTACAGCTAGTTATAGCACTAACATACTGTAATACCATACACGAGTTTAACAATCTCTGTCATTTTCCCAACCAGGATTTTAAACATAGTCAGGACACAAGGCATATTCATACTGTGTGACAAATGAAACATTTTCTTAAAAACTTTGACAATTGAATGATGTCGCATTTAAAGACTGTAAGGGGCATATGAATGTCACTCACAGCAAGCGGGAGGAGAGACGTGTTACGAACGCCAGAATAGCAGGACAAGTGCCATGTCGCTGCTTAAAGAATACAAGCCTGGTCCCAGATCTGCCTGTGCTGTTAAGACAAATGACCATAGGAGTTGACTAGACAGCACAAACAGATCTGCAATTTTAAAGGGCTACCCATTATTTTTCCAGGTACAGGCAACTACACAACCAGCCAAACTCTTGCATTAGTTTAGAAAAATTCTGCATTGAAATCCCACACATTTGTGTAGCAGTGCTCCCAAATCACCATCAAGCTCCCACAGGGCACATAAATAATACCATTGGTGACACGGCCAGTGTCAAATGACACCCACTTCCCTGTGCAGTGCCCACGCATGGTTCATGGCAAAGTAACGCACTATGTAGGGAATAGGATGTCATTGTAGCCTTTCCAGTGGTATTCCCGGGAATTCCCGGGTCGGATGCAGCATTCTCAGGTCAGAATTGTGAAAGGAGGAGGGTGGAGTTACATAACGGAGCAACTCTCGTTTGTTCCCCCCGGCGCCTGGAAAACATAGAACACAGCCTCACAATGTCAGTGAAGAAATACAAACGCTCAGCCTCCTGACACATGCCTCGTGCACACACTCAAACATACAAGTAGTACAGCAATGATCACTCACACCCCTCACACAAACAATTAGACTCATAATGTTGGCCAGCACACAGCAAGCACGGTTCATGCAGGGGTGAGGAACACACAGCAAGCTATGTCATCACAAGGGAGGAACACACAGCAAGCTATGTCATCACAAGGGAGGAACAGCAGCCATTTGCAATGAGGTGTTGTAGGCCACTTCATTTTGGATGCACCCTAGGCTGTACTTAAGCCCACAGGCTCTGTTCAAAAGTAGTGCTTTAAGAACCATTTTGATATTAAAATAACATTTTGAAATGATTAAGGATTATGTATTAGAAATGTGTATGGTGCCAGTCAGCAATTGGAATAGGCTGATAGACGCCAAGCAGAGAGCTTTCAACCATGTCATTTTGTTTGGCATCTGATCATTTAATGATCATTTTAGTGCCATTTTTTAAGATCATTTTGCCATCATCATCATCAGCAGCTTTGTTCAAAATACCTGGAATACAAGGAATGTCTTCATTACCCAATCCTGCAACTGTGTGAAACAGCCAGACCTTGTGTGTTGTACATTTGTGAAGATCATTGCAATCAGGAACTCACACGTATTGATTGGATTTCTGGATAAATGGGAAACGAGTTGGAACCTCCAGTACCTGCATTTGTGTCTAAAAGAAATGGCTATTTAGAATGTTGGACCTCACAAAAGCCATAACAAGTGCCCTATATAGGGAATAGAATGCTATATGGGACTTACTATGGCACACTACAGGTTAGGTTATGGAGCGTTAACAAGAGCTGTAGTGGGGATTAGACAAACAGGGGCTTCGACCCAAATGGCACCCTCTTCTTTATAGTGCACTATGTAGGGAATAGGGGGCGATTTGGGACACATCCAGGGAGTCAACAGCCACGCTGTAGGCAGTCACCTCCTCACCTCCATCGGTCTGTGTGTCATGGGACAGGCTGTTCACAACACCAGACAGCACTTCCTTTTCCTTCTCTTGGGCTTTTCCATCAAGGGGAATGGAGATCAAAAACACAGTACTGATCAGTTTCCCCTGGGTACAGGCCTGGGTACAGCATTTACCTGTCTGCGGAGGAGCAGCGTGTGTGTCTGTATGTTTAGAGGTTTTCTGAGGCATGTGTCTATGTATGTATGTATGCATGTATGTATGTGTGGACAGATCAGTGTGGATTTACACATCTCCTGGTGTGTGTGTGTTTACCTGTCTCCTGAGGTAGTGAACATCACTCCCTTCCAATAACTCTTCATCAACCTCCACATCAGAGTCTTCCTCTCCTCTCTCCTGCACACGCAGCTCTGCGGTCTCCTAGTGATGATGACAGCCAATCAACATCAAACATCCGCTCACAGCTGAGCCGATTGGAGTAGGGTGAGGTTTCCCCCTAGACGCTGATTTTGAGTCAGTTTTACATTTCCCCCACTAACGGTTAAGATTTGAACTGGTGGAGGGGAACCTGATCCTAGATATAAACCTAGAGAAAACTTCACCCTGCTGCAAATTCCTTACATTAATGGTTGCATTCCAGTTCATCTTATTTGCAGGGTGCTTAAATCCTAATTTGTGTGGTTCGTGAGACACAAAACACTTCTCCAGGTCTTGTGAGATATCAAGTGTCTTAGAGTAGGAGTGCTGATCTAGGATCAGGTCCCCCTCTGTCCATGTCATCTTATTCATTGTGATGTAAAAGGCTGAGAGGTTTGATACATATGCCCCTAGATCCATCTACGCAGGACAGCTGCAATGAAGACAACCTGAAATGCAACAGACATCTCTGCGAGCTTAGGAGCTTAAAGATCTTTGCAAGATGGCTATTAGAGAAGTGCACAAGGATAGAAATCAAATTAACTATATTCACCCGTGTACAAGGATATGAATGAAATTAACTTGATTCCCCTGGTGCATAAAAATATAGAAATGTATTAAGTAGATTGGGCCAGTGGACTAGGTCGTGGTGGCCAGTAAGTATGGGTCGGTCACCTCTTCATCTGGGTTCAGTAGGGTGACAATCACATTGTTGACCGGACCCCAGTTCCTCTGGTTCTTCATGACCAGGTCACCTGGAGAGGCCTCTCCGCCTGCCTCCGAACCCCAGATCTGACACACACAATCACAGTCCCACACGGTCAGCTGGCAACAATGCATGTTTTAAATGTTATTTCAGTTTTACTAATCATTTTTGGAGATGAGGACCATTGTATATGGAGGCCTGGTTAGTTTCCCCCAATACATACATGTGTGTGTATGTGTGTATTAGGTGCATGCATGTACTCACAGTGAGGGTGTTGCCCCCAGCCAGTATGTAGGAAGGGGGGATCTGGAAGAACAGTTCAGGAGAGTCCAGGTGACTCCTCCTCACCACCCAGCCTCCTAGTGGCTGCTCCTGGAACAGCAGAAAAACAGCCAGGTCGTATTCATTAGGCATGTCCAATAAGGACTGCTTGTTCTGTTGCAAAATGTTTACAACGGTGAGCCCTAATGAATACGACCCAGATGAAATTCAGATTGGGGACAGCGGCACGTTGAGCTGGGCATACTGGAGCAAAATGTTTTGCAATGGAAAACAATGGTCTCTTTTCTAAATTGACAAGTTCAAGTAGCACCATCCGGTTTAAAAACGCTTCGCCCTACTGAACACAACCCAGATCTTTCACACAGTTTCAGAGACTGGAATCGTTGTCAGGATACATTTGCATTGCAATGACACAAAACACAGGTTAGTAAACCCAAAACACTGGACTTAAAGAGACTGTTTCAATGACACCCTATCCCTCATCTAGTACTCTACTGGTTAACCAGTGGCCTGATTGACTTTAGACTCAAAGTAGTGCAATAAGTAGAGACGTGGAGCTTCAGATTCACTCAACACTGTCTGATTGGTCGAAGCGAGGCGGTAGGTACTTCAAGATTAATAAGGATTCAATGGTCAAACTGCCTTGTCCTTTTGTGATATTACAACAAAGAAATTACAAACACTTATTTCCATCTCTGACATCATCGCACGCACCATAGAATAACACAATATGTACTGCATGTCATAACCATGCTGCACAGCGCTCCTCGGCTCAGCAACAACAATAACACAATATGTACTGCATGTCATAACCATGCTGCACAGCGCTCCTCGGCTCAGCAACAACAATAACACAATATGTACTGCATGTCATAACCATGCTGCACGACGCTCCTCGGCTCAGCAACAACAATAACACAATATGTACTGCATGTCATAACCATGCTGCATGACGCTCCTCAGCTCAGCAACAACAATAACACAATATGTACTGCATGTCATAACCATGCTGCACAGCGCTCCTCAGCTCAGCAACAACAATAACACAATATGTACTGCATGTCATAACCATGCTGCATGACGCTCCTCAGCTCAGCAACAACAATAACACAATATGTACTGCATTTCATAACCATGCTGCACAGCGCTCCTCGGCTCAGCAACAACAATAACACAATATGTACTGCATGTCATAACCATGCTGCACAACGCTCCTCAGCTCAGCAACAACAATAACACAATATGTACTGCATGTCATAACCATGCTGCATGACGCTCCTCAGCTCAGCAACAACAATAACACAATATGTACTGCATTTCATAACCATGCTGCACAACGCTCCTCAGCTCAGCAACAACAATAACACAATATGTACTGCATGTCATAACCATGCTGCACAACGCTCCTCAGCTCAGCAACAACAATAACACAATATGTACTGCATGTCATAACCATGCTGCACAACGCTCCTCAGCTCAGCAACAACAATAACACAATATGTACTGCATTTCATAACCATGCTGCACAGCGCTCCTCGGCTCAGCAACAACAATAACACAATATGTACTGCATGTCATAACCATGCTGCATGACGCTCCTCAGCTCAGCAACAACAATAACACAATATGTACTGCATGTCATAACCATGCTGCACAACGCTCCTCAGCTCAGCAACAACAATAACACAATATGTACTGCATGTCATAACCATGCTGCACAACGCTCCTCAGCTCAGCAACAACAATAACACAATATGTACTGCATTTCATAACCATGCTGCACAGCGCTCCTCGGCTCAGCAACAACAATAACACAATATGTACTGCATGTCATAACCATGCTGCATGACGCTCCTCAGCTCAGCAACAACAATAACACAATATGTACTGCATGTCATAACCATGCTGCATGACGCTCCTCAGCTCAGCAACAACAATAACACAATATGTACTGCATGTCATAACCATGCTGCACAGCGCTCCTCGGCTCAGCAACAACAATAACACAATATGTACTGCATGTCATAACCATGCTGCATGACGCTCCTCAGCTCAGCAACAACAATAACACAATATGTACTGCATGTCATAACCATGCTGCACAGCGCTCCTCAGCTCAGCAACAACAATAACACAATATGTACTGCATTTCATAACCATGCTGCATGACGCTCCTCAGCTCAGCAACAACAATAACACAATATGTACTGCATGTCATAACCATGCTGCATGACGCTCCTCAGCTCAGCAACAACAATAACAATGCTGGTGGAGCGGCCAGTGGCACCGTTTCCCCCTACTGCGGATTCCATCTTTAATTGGTCAGAGCGGGTGTTAAGTTCACAGACACTCCTTCTAAATGGTCAGAGCAAGGCAGTAGGTAGGTACCTTCTCAGAGTTGTTCTTCAGCGTGACGTAGTTCCCCTTCAGGTCTATCTCCGACACCATCATGTGACTGTGGGCCTTGGTGTGCTGCGAGACCTTGTAAGCTGGCGAGGACCCCGTGCCACCTTCATTCTTGCGTTTCTTCCCACGGACAACTCGGCGAGCGCCGTGTCCGTGCGTACGTGCCACGGCCCCATGCTGGGAGGGGCTCGGGGAGAGGTGGAGTCTGGAAACACAGACCAACGTCAGGAAGATGTTTGGGAAACCCTTGTTTCTATGTTTTATCTACTGGGCTCCATCTTTGCTGCCATCTAGTGACTTGTTTTATGTAGGACTCCCTTGTTCTCACTAAATGTACCCTCTCCTATTAAGGACCACGACTACTTTGTCTTTTCTAATACTTCTAACCTTAATATGCATTTTTGATAATATATCTACATCACAATTTTGAATGTATATTTCCTACTGCCGTGTGGCTCAGATGGTAGAGCATGGCACATGCAACACCAGGGTTGTGGGTTCGATTCCCACAGAGGACCATTACAAACAAATATGAAAATGTAAGCACTCACTACTAAGTCACTCTGGATAAGAGCTCTGCTAAATGACGTTCACTATGTTGTGTCCACCAATGACTTCTGTAACCCCTTCCTCTTCAAATCAGGGTTAAGTAGAAGATGGTTTGTTCAAAAGAAGGCTGGTTATCATTGTAACTCCCTGATGAAGGCCAGTTTAAATATAGGCTTTTTAACTAATTATATGAAGAGTGTCTTGGTCCTCTTAGTTTTTTACGTTTGGTGAAAGGACCTGGTGTGTGTGTGTGTGTGTGTGTGTGTGTGTGTGTGTGTGTGTGTGTGTGTGTGTGCCAGACTCGGGTTCAAATTAAGGTTGACCCCAAATATTTGAATACTTCAGAATGGATTTGCTTTACTCAGATTTGATTTACTAGAATTCACCATTTCAAAACGTATTTGAACCAGATCTGAGGTGTACGTACGTTTGTATGCGTGTGAAGGCACGCACCTGCATGCAAACCGTACCCTCACTAATGTCTCCATTTCCCCTCACCTGCTCTACCCCCATCACCTCCAGTCTCTCTCTATCCCCCCTCACCTCCTCTCCCTAGTCTCTACGCCCCCCTCACCTCCTCTCCCTCCAGTCTCTCTACACCCCCCTCACCTCTCCCTCCAGTCTCTCTCTACGCCCCCCTCACCTCCAGTCTCTCTCTACCCCCCTCACCTCCAATCTCTCTCTACGCCTCCCTCACCTCCAGTCTCTCTACACCCCCCTCACCTCTCCCTCAAGTCTCTCTCTACCCCCCTCACCTCCAGTATCTCTCTACGCCCCCCTCACCTCCTCTCCCTCCAGTCTCTCTCTACCCACCTCACCTCCTCTCCCTAGTCTCTCTCTATTTCCTCCTGACCTCTGCTCCTCTCCCTCCAGCATCTTGCGGTAGGCGTTGATCTCCATGTCCAGGGCCAGCTTGACATCCAGCAGCTGCTCGTAGTCCTCCAGCTGGCTCTGCATCTGGGCCCGCATGGCCGACATCTCCTCGTCCTTGTGGCTCAGTCGCTGCTGCCACACCTCGCGCTCCCGGTCCAGGGTCCGCTCCAGCTCCCGCACACGCCCCTCTAAGGCCCCGTTCTGAGGGGAGATAGAGGAGGAGGGGAGGAGACAGAGAGAGAAGATTCAGAGAGAAATAGGGGTTGTGAGAAAGTCATCCACACACAACTTTCAGACTCCCTGACACCAGTCAACATACAGTCGTGGCCAAAAGTTTAAAGAACGACACCATTATAAATTTACACAAAGTTTGCTGCTTCAGTGTCTTTAGATATTTGACAGATGTTACTATGGAATACTGAAATATAATTACAAGCATTTCATAAGTGTCAAAGGCTTTTATTGACAATTACATGAAGTTGATGCAAAGAGTCAATATTTGCAGTGTTGACCCTTCTTTTTCAATACCTCTGCAATCCGCCCTGGCATGCTGTCAATTAACTTCTGGGCCACATCCTGACTGATGGCAGACCATTCTTGCATAATCAATGCTTGGAGTTGGTCAGAATTTGTGGGGTTTTGTTTGTCCACCTGCCTCTTGAGGATTGACCACAAGTTCTCAAATGGGATTAATGTCTGGGGAGTTTCCTGGCCATGGACACAAAATATCAATGTTTTGTTCCCCGAGCCACTTAGTTATCACTTTTGCCTTATGGCAAGATGCTCCATCATGCTGGAAAAGGCATTGTTCGTCACCAAACTGTTCCTGGATGGTTGGGAGAAGTTGCTCTCGGAGGATGTGTTGGTACCATTCTTTATTCATGCCTGTGTTCTCAGGCAAAATTGTGAGTGAGCCCACTCCCTTGGCTGAGAAGCAACCCCACACATGAATGGTCTTCGGATGCTTTACTGTTGGCATGACACAGGACTGATGGTAGCGCTCACCTGGTCTTCTCCGGACAAGCTTTTTTCCGGATGCCCCAAACAATCGGAAAGGGGATTCAGAGAAAATGACTTTACCCCAGTCCTCAGCAGTCCAATCCCTGTACCTTTTGCAGAATATCAGTCTGTCCCTGATGTTTTTCCTGCAGAGAAGTGGCTTCTATGCTGCCCTTCTTGACACCAGGGCATCCTCCAATAGTCTTCGCCTCACTGTGCGTGCAGATGCACTCACACCTGCCTGCTGCCATTCCTGAGCAAGCTCTGTACTGGTGGTGCCCCGATCCAGCAGCTGAATCAACTTTAGGAGATGGTCCTGGCACTTGCTGGACTTTCTTGGGCGCCCAGAAGCCTTCTTCACAACAATTGAACCGCTCTCCTTGAAGTTCTTGATAATCCGATAAATGGTCGATTTAGGTGCAATCTTACTGGCATCAATATCCTTGCCTGTGAAGCCCTTTTTGTGCAAAGTAATGATGACGACACGCGTTTCCTTGCAGGTAACCATGGTTGAACAGAGGAAGAACAATGATTCCAAGCACCACCCTCCTTTAGAAGCTTCCAGTCTGTTATTCAAAGTCAATCAGCATGACAGAGTAATCTCCAGCCTTGTCCTCATCAACACTCACACCTGTGTTAACGAGAGAATCACTGACATGATGTCAGCTGGTCCTTTTGTGGCAGGGCTGAAATGCAGTGGAAATGTTTTTTGGGGGATTCAGTTAATTTGCATGGCAAAGAGGGACTTTGCAATTAATTGCAATTCATCTGATCACTCTTCATAACATTCTGGAGTATATGCAAATTGCCATCACACAAACTGTGGCAGCAGACTGAAAATTAATATTTGTGTCATTCTCAAAACTTTTGGCCACGACTGTACATAGTGATCTCCAACATCAAACACCTTATTATATCTCTAGTCTATCTCTAGTCTAGTTTTTCAGTCTGAAACCAGTCAAATGTTCCTGTACTATAGTAAAGCCCTAGCAGCCTGGTAGGTACTGGTTTCTGGAATGTCAATCAGACACACCTCCGGGGTGAAGTGTTCCCTAGCTACAGATCTAGGATCAGATTCACTTCCCCAATCCTAAGCATAACCATTAGTGGGGGAAATGCAAAACTGACCCAAGATCAGCATCTATGGGCAACCTTACCCTGCACACATACAGCAAGTACCTGTTTTTGGAAGTGATTGAGTTGTGAGGAGAGGGTCTCGATGCGGAGCTTGGTGCCAGACAGCTCCTCTCTGGTGGACGAGGCAAAGTCACTACTCTTCAGCGCCGTCTGATGGGCATTCTCCAGCTGTCAACACCCACGTTACATACACACCAAATGAAAAGCAATGTACTAATGTCATATGTTTTGACATGAGACTGAGCTACATTATGTGTTTACCATAAGCCACAAATTTGAAGGAAAAAAAGAGAGAAAAAAAATAACATTCGGATTTACAGCAATGTTTCTAAATAACTTCATCATATGAGTAGAGGGACCCAACATACCAGAGTCAACTGCATACATGTTGAATACCTGAGGTGAACTTGATTTGACCAGTACATATGGTGGACTGGGTTTGCACTTTTGGGACAAGTCGGTTGGTTCCATTTTACAGAGCAAGCCAGATGAGGTGTACCTCAAGTGTTTGCTATTGGCTACAATATGACAACACTTCTACCTAACACAGGCTGGACTGGTGAGAATACCTTTATCAGCTGGACAAAGCTCTCCCTAATCTGCACTGTCATCTTCCTCACTCCTCTTTTCTCTTCCGTCATCATGCACTCCTGCTCTAACAGTGTGCACGACCCACACCGCGACTCCCTGACACACAGCTCTCGCTGAGAAACACACATTCAGATATACACCAGCAACACACAGTGCCAGTCAAAAGTTTGGACACCTACTCCTTAATTTTTACTGTTTTCTACATTGTAGAATAACAGTGAAGACATCAAAACAATGAAATAACACATGGAATCATGTTGTAACCAAAGAAAAGTGTTAAATCAAAATATATTTTATATTTGAGATTCTTCAAAGTAGCCACCCTTTGGCTTGATGACAGCTTTGCACACTCTTGTCATTCTCTCAACCAGCTTAAAAAAAAATGTAACTAGGCAAGTCAGTTGAGAACTAATTCGTATTTACAATGACGGCCTACTTGCAAAGCCCCCCCAGCCAAACCCTCCCCTAACCCAGACGACGCTGGGCCAATTGTGCGCCGCCCAATGGGTCTCCCAATCACGGCCAGGATCGAACCCAGGTCTGTAGTGATTCCTCTAGCACAACAACCTGGTGCCTTAGACTGCTGCGCCACTCCGGACCAGCTTCATGAGGTAGTCACCAGGAATGCATTTCAATTAACAGGTGTGCCTGGTTAAAAGTTAAATAGTGGAATTTATTTTCTTCTTAATGCATTTGAGCCAATCAGTTGTGTTGTGACAAGGTTGGGGTGGTATACAGAAGATCACACTATTTGGTAAGACCATATTATGCAAGAACAGCTCAAATAAGCAAAGAAAAATGACAGTCCATCATTACTTTAAGACATGAATGTCAATCAATGAGGAAATTGTAAAGAACTTTGAAAGTTTCTTCAAGTGCAGTCACAAGAACCATCAAGCGCTTTGATGAAACAGTCTCTCATGAGGACCGCCACAGGAAAGGAAGACCCAGAGTTACCTCTGCTGCAGAAGATACGTTCATTAGAGTTACCAGCCTCAGATTGCAGTCCAAATAAATGCTTCACAGAGTTCAAGTAACAGACACATCTCAACATCAACTGTTCAGAGGAGACTGTGTGAATCAGGCCTTCATGGTGAATTGCTGCAAAGAAACCACTACTAAAGGACACCAATAAAAAGGGACTTGCTTGGCCAAGAAACACAAGCAATTGACATTAGACCGGTGGAATGTGTCTTTTGGTCTGAGGAGTCCAAATATGAGATTTTGGGTTCCAACCGCCGCAGAGTAGGTGAGGGGATGATTTCCACATGTGTGGTTCCCACCGTGAAGCATGGAGGAGGTGGTGTGATGGTGCTTTTCTGGTGACACTACGATTTATTTATAATTCAAGGCCCACTTAACCTGGATGGCGACCACAGCATTCTGCAGCGATACGCTATCCCATCTGGTTTGCGCTTAGTGGGACTATCATTTGTTTTTCAACAGGACAAGGACCCAACACACCTCCAGGCTGTGTAAGAGCTATTTGACCAAGAAGGAGAGTGATGGAGTGTGCATCAGATGACGTGGCCTCCACAATTCCCCGACCTCAACCAAATTGAGATGTTTGGGATGAGTTGGACCGCAGACTGAAGGAAAACTAGCCATCAAGTGCTCAGCATGTGGGAACTCCTTCAAGACTGTGCGAAAAGTATTCTAGGTGAAGCTGGTTGAGAGAATTCCAAGAGTTTGCAAAGCTGTCATCAAGCCAAAGGGTGGCTACTTTGAAGAATATCAAATATATTTTGATTTGTTTAACACTTCTCTGGTTGCTACATGATTCCATATGTGTTATTTCATAGTTTTGATGTGTTCACCATTATCCTACAATGTAGAAAATAGTACAAATAAAGAAAAAACCTTGAATGAGTAGGGTTGTCCAAACTTTTGACTGGTATTGTACATACACACAAACCTCAACATAATCTAAAATATACTGTGTCTGTAAAATGTACATAGGTTCAGAACTGTGTTAAACATCACAGCATAGTTGAAAGATATATGGCATATAGAAATCAAAACTGAATGGTCTTCAGAGATAGATGGGATGGGTTGAGGATTGCTGGGTGGGACTAAAACGATCTGCCCTTGAGCAAAGCACTTAACCCAAAAGCAATAAGCTGGAAGTAGAAGCCTAACTGTTGTTGTCCATTAGTTTACTCCAATTAGGGGAGGTAGGGCTGGGGATATATGATCTATTTTAAAAAGAGACAGGGAGGCGGAGAGGGAGAGAGAGTGAAAGAAAGAGAGTGTGAGTACCTTGGCATTGAAATTCTTCTCCAGATCCTCTTTATACTGCTGGATTTGTCCATCGTGCTCCTGCCGTAGCTGCTGCATGGCCTCGGCCAACTTACTCTCAAATTCTTTCTGTCTCCCAGAATCCACCTCCACCAGGCGACTCTCGTGTCTGCTCCGGATCTCCCTGACCTCCTACACACATGCGTGCGCGCACACACACACACACACACACACCGACATGAACAGACACACACGCCTAACGCAGGAAGACGACACGGGTCACATTCCATTCTAACCCCTAGTCCTCTCCCAGACCCTATCCCCCCCCCCCCCCACCACCACGACCCCTTCTACTCAACATGGAGGAAACGACACGGGTCACATTCTATTCTAACCTCTAGTCCTCTCCCAGACCCTATCACCCCCACCACCACCCCTTCTACTCAACATGGAGGAAACGACACGGGTCACATTCCATTCTAACCCCTAGTCCTCTCCCAGACCCTACCCCCCCCCCCCACCCCCCACCCCTTCTACTCAACATGGAGGAAACGACATGGGCCACATTCCATTTCAATCCCCAGCTCTTAACCATTTCTTCTCACCCTCCTACCCCTACCACTTCATTAACCCCTTCCCTCCTGCAGGCTGTGGATACCCCACACCTCCTAGAAAGACAGGCAGAGACAACATTGAGTTTGATATCTTACTATTATTAGTATTTGCCAATAGTTACCCACTTCAACAACCAATCAATCTGACTTCTGTGGTAATAGTGGGCCACATGTGATGTCTTTCTTATGCAGCAGTTACTGCAGTGTGTGTGTTTGTCAAGTGTGTGTGTGTGTGTGTTACCTGTTCGCCAATGTGTCTCTGGAACTCCAGCTGTTCCCGTAGCGTCTGCACCTGGTTCTCCAGGTCCACCCTCCTCAACATCTCAGAGTTCAGCTGGGTCTTAGTCTCCGCCAGCGCACACTCCAACTGAGACAAGGAGTCAGAGATCACCTTTTGCATTCAAGGACTTAACATTTAGCCAAAACGAAGCAACCCCCCTCGTAAATTACCTAGCCACATCTCATAACAGCCCATAAGCGTCTTCTCAGTAGATGCTCGCAAGCTAATGTTAGCCACCCTACACTAGTACCAGCTTAAACCTATGGCTAGCCAAACTAGTTAGCTTTAGACTATTTAAAAATAAATCATAACAGGAGAATCAAAAGGTTGAATCAGCGCATCTCTAGGCAGAATATACTTTGTTTTGTCTGATGCGGTTTAATGCCTTTTGCGTTGTCACCCACTCCTTCTCAGAGCTGCGTTCACACCGACACAGAACCTGATGCATAACACTGTCAAAATGCTGCAAAAATATCTGTATGTGGTGTTGGTTTAATTGTATTTAACTTTAAACAAAACATTAAATTAACCTCACTAGAAGGCCTATAGATGGCAGTCTAGTCCTTACATTGGCCACCTGGGCCTGTAGGTCAGTGACGTCATCCGCCTGTCTTCTGTTATCTGCCAGTTGATTGGCCAGCTCTGCGTCTTTAGAGTTGAGGACCGCCTCCAAGTTCCTCCACTGACCCATGGCCATGTTACACTCTGCTTCCTTCTTCTGGTTCCTGGAAGGAGGAGAGATGAGAGAAGAGAGGCGGTTACTATGGTTCCTGGAAGGAGGAGAGAAGAGAGGCGGTTACTATGGTTCCTGGAAGGAGGAGAGATGAGAGGCGGTTACTATGGTTCCTGGAAGGAGGAGAGATGAGAGGTGGTTACTATGGTTCCTGGAAGGAGGAGAGATGAGAGGTGGTTACTATGGTTCCTGGAAGGAGGAGAGATGAGAGGTGGTTACTATGGTTCCTGGAAGGAGGAGAGATGAGAGGTGGTTACTATGGTTCCTGGAAGGAGGAGAGATGAGAGGTGGTTACTATGGTTCCTGGAAGGAGGAGAGATGAGAGGTGGTTACTATGGTTCCTGGAAGGAGGAGAGATGAGAGGTGGTTACTATGGTTCCTGGAAGGAGGAGAGATGAGAGGTGGTTACTATGGTTCCTGGAAGGAGGAGAGATGAGAGGTGGTTACTATGGTTCCTGGAAGGAGGAGAGATGAGAGGTGGTTACTATGGTTCCTGGAAGGAGGAGAGATGAGAGGTGGTTACTATGGTTCCTGGAAGGAGGAGAGATGAGAGGTGGTTACTATGGTTCCTGGAAGGAGGAGAGATGAGAGGTGGTTACTATGGTTCCTGGAAGGAGGAGAGATGAGAGGTGGTTACTATGGTTCCTGGAAGGAGGAGAGATGAGAGGTGGTTACTATGGTTCCTGGAAGGAGGAGAGATGAGAGGTGGTTACTATGGTTCCTGGAAGGAGGAGAGATGAGAGGTGGTTACTATGGTTCCTGGAAGGAGGAGAGATGAGGGGTGGTTACTATGGTTCCTGGAAGGAGGAGAGATGAGGGGTGGTTACTATGGTTCCTGGAAGGAGGAGAGATGAGGGGTGGTTACTATGGTTCCTGGAAGGAGGAGAGATGAGGGGTGGTTACTATGGTTCCTGGAAGGAGGAGAGATGAGGGGTGGTTACTATGGTTCCTGGAAGGAGGAGAGATGAGAGAAGACAGGTGGTTACTATGGTTCCAGGAAGGAGGAGAGATGAGAGAAGACAGGTGGTTACTATGGTTCCTGGAAGGAGGATAGATGAGAGAAGACAGGTGGTTACCATGGTTCCTGGAAGGAGGAGAGATGAGAGAAGACAGGTGGTTACTATGGTTCCAGGAAGGAGGAGAGATGAGAGGTGGTTACTATGGTTCCTGGAAGGAGGAGAGATGAGGGGTGGTTACTATGGTTCCTGGAAGGAGGAGAGATGAGGGGTGGTTACTATGGTTCCTGGAAGGAGGAGAGATGAGAGAAGACAGGTGGTTACTATGGTTCCAGGAAGGAGGAGAGATGAGAGAAGACAGGTGGTTACTATGGTTCCAGGAAGGAGGAGAGATGAGAGAAGACAGGTGGTTACTATGGTTCCTGGAAGGAGCATAGATGAGAGAAGACAGGTGGTTACCATGGTTCCTGGAAGGAGGAGAGATGAGAGAAGACAGGTGGTTACCATGGTTCCTGGAAGGAGGAGAGATGAGAGAAGACAGGTGGTTACTATGGTTCCAGGAAGGAGGAGAGATGAGAGAAGACAGGTGGTTACTATGGTTCCTGGAAGGAGGATAGATGAGAGAAGACAGGTGGTTACCATGGTTCCAGGAAGGAGGCAAAAGTGATAGAAAGAAGTGAGAGGTCAGGGAGGTTAGTATGATTGCTGGAAGGAGTGAAGAGAGATGACAAGAGACGAGAAGATATGGCGTCCAATGTTCCTGGTGGGAGGAAAAAGAGATCACATTTAAATTTGAGTAATTTAGCAGACGCTCTTATCCAGAGTGACTTACAGGAGCATTTTGGGTTAAGCGCTTTGCTCAAGGGCAGATGGCCAAAATGTTAATTTAGTCAGCTCAGGATTTGAACTAGCAACCTTTCATGACTACAAAATTCAGGAGGTTAGCCAACTTAACAACGGGTTAACAACGGGGCGGCAGGGTGGCCTGGTGGTTAGAGTGTTGGACTAGTCAGTTAAGAACAAATTCTTATTTTCAATGACGGCCTAGGAACAGTGGGTTAACTGCCTTGTTCAGGGGCAGAATGACAGATTTTGTACCTTGTCAGCTCGGGGATTTGAACTTGCAACCTTTCGGTTAACTAGTCCAATGCTCTAACCACTAGGCTACCTGCCGCTTTACATGATTCACTATGAAACAGTGCCATAAAGACGCATACCAATAGAGAGAAAGTTGAAACAAACAGAACGGCACCGAAGCACATACCCGCCAGTGATTTGATAGGCTGATTCATCTAACGTGGCTTTCCTGCTCAATGTGCCTGCTAGCTAGCTTCATTGACAAACACAGATGGAACTTAGCCTGCTAGCTAGCTTCATTGACAAACACAGATGGAACTTAGCCTGCTAGTGATTTTGGGCTCTGATAAACAGCGTGTAGCTTATGCTGTATTTACAATCGTTTGCCAGCTTGCTGATTAAGGTTGGAACGAATCAGTCCTGTGCAGCTGTTGTTTATTCATGTTCTGTATGATGTCATGTTTCATGTTTTGTGTGGACCCCAGGAAGAGTAGCTGCTGCTTTTGCAACAGTTAAACGGGGATCCAAATAAAATACCAACTAAAAAGCTCTGTGTGCGCAGCAGCAGACTGGATATTCATCTGCATTGCACTGCTAACTTGAGAAATACTGCACCAAACACCAAGCTAGGATGTAAAATTGCACAACAAAAATGTCCTCGGCAAAAAGGTCAAAATTAATTACAGATTTCTTGATTCATCTTAGATCAATTGTGACTATTTTGGGGAGGTGGTAGGCTAGTGGCTCTGTTGTTGCTACGGTGTCTCAAAAGCGACAAAATTAAAAAGGAAGAAATTATTTCAGAGAGAAAAACAGCTCCCTTGGACCTTTTTTTAAAGAAAAAATTGATTTCAGTCTTGCGGGTGTGTTACCGTACACGGTGTGTGTTACCGTACACGGTGTGTGTTACCGTACACGGTGTGTGTTACCGTACACGGTGTGCTATCGTACACCCACATCGAACCACACCCCCAAGACTGAAATCAAATTTTTCTTTAAATAAAAGGTCCAAGGGTGCCATTTTTACCTCAATATCAAATCAGTTCTGGGTAACAATTAAGTACCTTACTGATTTCAAATAAAATGTTCACAGTAAAAAAAATATGTATATCTAAAATAGCTTCTTAGCAAAGAGTAATTTCTCAAGCAAGTTTTGCTAGGACTGTCAGAGTGGTCTGAATGGGGAGGGGAAAACTGACAACTGTCTGTTATTGGCAGAGAGGCTTGGAACGCTTTCTGATTGGTCTATTAACTAATTCACAGCATGGTGATGTAATCACGGAAGGCCAAAACCCTCATCCCACCAAAACAGGCTCAAATTTCAGGTGGTCTTTCAAACAGCTTTTACACTAAAAGTGCATTATCATTTTCACAAAATCACAGTATTAGTCCAACCTCAGTGTGAAAATGTATATAAAACTCAGGAAAATCACATTTGACTGCACGGAGCCTTTAAATGAGCAACAGAAAAACAAGGGGAATCACTGAGTTCAGTCGTCCTTTAAATCTTAGCTCCGAATCTTTGCCATTATTACAACACAAACACCTGGTGGGAGGAAAAGAGACGACAGAAGACAGGTGGTTGCTATGGTTACTTGTAGGGTAGGATAGAGATGACAGAAGTCTGGTGGTTACTATGGTTTCTGTTAGGATAGAATAGAGATGACAGAAGTATGGTGGTTACTATGGTTTCTGTTAGGATAAAATAGAGATGACAGAAGTCTGGTGGTTACTATGGTTCCTGTTATGATAGAATAGAGATGACAGAAGTCTGATGGTTACTATGGTTCCTGTTAGGATAGAATAGAGATGACAGAAGTCTGGTGGTTACTATGGTTCCTGTTATGATAGAATAGAGATGACAGAAGTCTGATGGTTACTATGGTTCCTGTTAGGATAGAATAGAGATGACAGAAGTCTGGTGGTTACTATGGTTCCTGTTAGGATAGAATAGAGATGACAGAAGTCTGATGGTTACTATGGTTTCTGTTAGGATAGAGATGACAGAAGTCTGATGGTTACTATGGTTCCTGTTAGGATAGAATATAGATGACAGAAGTCTGATGGTTACTGTGGTTCCTGTTATGGTAGAATAGAGATGACAGAAGTCTGATGGTTACTATGGTTCCTGTTATGGTAGAATAGAGATGACAGAAGTCTGATGGTTACTATGGTTCCTGTTATGGTAGAATAGAGATGACAGAAGTCTGATGGTTACTATGGTTCCTGTTATGATAGAATAGAGATGACAGAAGTCTGATGGTTACTATGGTTCCTGTTATGATAGAATAGAGATGACAGAAGTCTGATGGTTACTATGGTTCCTGTTATGATAGAATAGAGATGACAGATGTCTGATGGTTACTATGGTTCCTGTTAGGATAGAATAGAGATGACAGAAGTCTGATGGTTACTATGGTTCCTGTTATGATAGAATAGAGATGACAGAAGTCTGATGGTTACTATGGTTCCTGTTATGATAGAATAGAGATGACAGAAGTCTGATGGTTACTATGGTTCCTGTTATGATAGAATAGAGATGACAGAAGTCTGGTGGTTACTATGGTTCCTGTTAGGATAGAATAGAGATGACAGAAGTCTGATGGTTACTATGGTTTCTGTTAGGATAGAATAGAGATGACAGAAGTCTGATGGTTAGTATGGTTCCTGTTAGGATAGAATAGAGATGACAGAAGTCTGGTGGTTACTATGGTTTCTGTTATGGTAGAATAGAGATGACAGAAGTCTGATGGTTACTGTGGTTCCTGTTAGGATAGAATAGAGATGACAGAAGTCTGATGGTTACTATGGTTCCTGTTATGATAGAATAGAGATGACAGAAGTCTGATGGTTACTATGGTTCCTGTTATGGTAGAATAGAGATGACAGAAGTCTGATGGTTACTATGGTTCCTGTTATGATAGAATAGAGATGACAGAAGTCTGATGGTTACTAAGGTTCCTGTTATAATAGAATAGAGATGACAGAAGTCTGATGGTTACTATGGTTCCTGTTAGGATAGAATAGAGATGACAGAAGTCTGATGGTTACTATGGTTCCTGTTAGGATAGAATAGAGATGACAGAAGTCTGATGGTTACTATGGTTCCTGTTAGGATAGAATAGAGATGACAGAAGTCTGATGGTTACTATGGTTCCTGTTATGATAGAATAGAGATGACAGAAGTCTGATGGTTACTATGGTTCCTGTTATGATAGAATAGAGATGACAGAAGTCTGATGGTTACTATGGTTCCTGTTATGATAGAATAGAGATGACAGAAGTCTGATGGTTACTATGGTTCCTGTTAGGATAAAATAGAGATGACAGAAGTCAAGTGCTTATATATGCTTCACTTCCCGAAGGGAGGGATATTAGAGATAGTTGTTTATTCTGGGTATAATTCAATTGTTACTTTTATTGTGGATGTTAATACACGGCATATGGTTCTATTGATATTAGGCTACTATTATGATATTGTGGTTATTAAAACAAGAGATAGCAGAAGGATAATAATAACAGGAGGACATTCACATGCTTCTTATTAGGAAAGAAAGATGACAAACCAAATCTCTCTGAGGTCTCTTCCTCAAAAGGTAATCATGGATATGCCTTACTATCTGCAGATCATATTGTGCAAAGACAAACATTATATTATCATAAATGGGGAACCCTACTCTCCAAGGGTGTCTAAGGGGAGTTGGGATATGTAAAAACACTAACAATTCACACGTGTATAAAACACAGTTATACATGGGTGAAATAGAACAAATATAAGCACCGACCTAATTATTATTATTTAAATGGGGAATTTGAGATTGTTTAATTAATGATAAAGGCTACACATTGATATTTGAAGAATTTAACTTAGAAATGCATCATTAGCTTAATTCAACTTTCGTATGCAAATATAAACTTTTTACTGCAACAATATAGGCCAAATTGCAAACTAACACTTTATGCTATTTTTTTTTATTTTTTTTAACTATGGATCTCAACACTCAATGACAACAGCGCGAATGTACAGGACAAACATAGATACATAGATTGGGTTGTAGGTTATTATATCTAACGTTACCTGGCTTGTAGTTTGCTATGCTCTTCAGAAAGATGACCCATCTCTATCTGCAGCCGGGCCCTATCGTTAGCCAGCACGTCCAAGCTCTTCCTCGCGTCGGCCAACTCGGTCTCGTACAGCCGCCGAACGTTGGCCGTCTCCCGGGTCGTGGACTCCTCTTTCTCCTCCAGGAGAAGCAGCATTGAGGACTTGTCATTCTCCAGCTGGCGGACCCGCTCTATGTAGGCGGCCAGGCGGTCGTTCAGGTGGCTAAGCTCCTCTTTCTCCTGGCTTCGGGAGAGCCGGGTTGGGCTGGTGCTGGACGGGCCGGCGCCGCTTCGTCGGGAGGAGCGAGTTGAGCGACTGGTTGAGGTAACTGAAGCCATGGCGCGTTCTCATGTGACTGCATGCGCTGGGTTTGGGCTGAGATTGCACCAATAATTTATGTATACACTAGATGACTTTTAGGGGGCGCTGTGTTGAAGCCACCGTGCCTCCATCCTGGCACTCCCTCAACGTTGTAAAACATTTAGGAAGCTATAGAGATGCATGTATTAATGTCTACATTCGTTTTGCCACATTCATTATATTACATACACCTTAATGCATACTTTTACATTCATATTATGAGAGCTAAACATACAAATAAAACATTACAAAAAATTAAAACAAGTATACTTTTTAGAGATAGCTAATGTTACTGTCCCCAACATTACAAAATAAGTACTTAAATACATGTAATTTTGTCCTTGAAACAATTAATTGAAATACTGTAGAATTCCATTCATTCCTGTGGAGGACTGCTCCTACCGGGGTGTGCTCTCAATGGCCAATAGATAGAATTGCTTTCCAGGATTAATATACATTATTGGTTTGCACTGAGTTCTTCTTCTTCTTCTTTGGTATAATGGTGGTCCGCAAACAAACGTTTTATGTGAATGCTGACACCTACTGTGCTGGAGGTGGTGGCGCAGAGGAATGGAGAATAAATTAATAATCAGTGTATGTTCTAAATAAATGGAGGGCATCCGTAGAAGATCGTGGAATAAGCAGGTACGTGTAAAGCCTATCAATGACAAAAGAAACGTGCATTACACTTATTAGAGATTTCACATGACATTCCTATACAATTAAATGTTGTAAGAGTGTGGAGGTGCATTACTAGAAAAAAATATTGTAGTCATCTGATTGTGAATTTTAAGGTCATTGGTCCATTTTAATTAATTGTTTGCTTTGATTAGTTGCAGGAGTGGCTCTGGAAAATGCGCCCATTCAGTTCGATTAAATGTTTGCTACGTTCTGTAACGGCTTGTACTGGACGTTCTTGAACAGACTTTTATGTATGTTTGCTCCATTTGGTGGGTGTGGCTTGATGCAGCGAGTGATGTATTTAAAGGGCAGCGGTGCATTTTGAACCCCCAACCCAACCTCTCCTAGTTGTGAAACTGGTCATTCAGAACAGCACCATTTCCGTTTAATTGAACGTTTCAGTATGTTTTTTCGTACTGGACGCAGCCCTGACCTACTGTAGCAGCAAACCTACTTTCATTGAGGGGATTCGACTAATCTGGCCGGGCGCCCGGGTTGGCGTGTTGTGCATCGAGTTAAAGTTGATTGCATTAGTTTTGGAACCGAGCTGCCTCCTGTGCGTGAGCCAGGCGCCCCGTTCAAATCCCACGGTGAAGTTGTCTTAAAAAAGTGACATAATTATGAGTAGGATTCTGTGTTTTCACATGCAAAAGTGATTCGTTTTGATAAAAATGCTTACGTGCCTTCCCAATGAAAACTAGTTTGAAAATGCAAACGTATATTTTATGGAAAGAATATGTTGTATTTTTCTGGAAGATGCACCATGCTGCCTTCATGTTGACAACATGGCCGATCGGCGCAGATTATTGTTCCATTTGAGAAGGGCGCTTTGTTCATAGATTTTGGGCGGAGTAAACCCTCTCGCTTTGCCTCTTTCTCTCTGTTGTAACATATGCAAAAATATGAATAGAACATTGTAACAACCACAGGTTTTATGATAGGGCAGGATCAATGGAGACCACACCTGGATGCTGGTAATGGAATAACACAACACAGGATTGTCACAAAATATATATTTTATTACAAAGATGTTTAAAATAGTACACAAACTGTAGGGGCTGGCGGGCTTAGAATGTCAGTTTCAGTGTTTTCAATACAAAAGGCTGATATAATAATTTCAGTGTAACACGCAATATTCAATTCTTCAGTATTGTAGCTCAGGCACAGCAAATGTGAAGATATCAAGTTCAGCAGAGCAAACTTCACACAACATGTCTTGTAAGGTAGGGGCCTATTTCCAAAAGGTCTCAATGTTGTAAACACTGAAAGTGCTTCATGCAGTAAATAATCAAGCACTTGTACAATATAAATACATGAACTATGTCCCATCTGATTACTGTCATTTGTCACTGGTTAGATAAGAATGCTGGACAAGCTGCCTCTGTGTCCCAAACTCTCCTGACTCTTGGCTCTCATGCGTCCCTCCAGTTCTCAAACTCACTTGACTCAACATGCTGGCTCTCAGGGTCCCTCCAAATGCAAGAAGATGGAGGGGCTCGTTGCGGATCACGGTTACCCTGAGAAGAACTGAGAAGTTCAGATGTAAATTGGGGAACATGCTAAGAACCTACAAACAGGCCAAAGAACGGGCCAAGGGAGAACCACTTGGCTGTGTTTTGAGGTTAATGTCTCTCTGGTGCATAGGGTTATGATTAACACAATATGATCTTCAGTATTTCTTATTCCTCTCAGGTAATGAATGACATACAGTTTATAAATCATTTACTATTTATTCTAACATAAGTTGAAACAAAAAAAACATATTTTGGTGTTCACACATGTATTTGTTTGATTTACAAAGTCTGCACAGGACCAAGAAAAAAATCTAAACTGAAATTGAGACAGTTGGTTCTATTCTTATGCATTTCACTGTTGTGCATGTGACAATAACACTTGAACTCAGAGGAGATGGTGGTTCGAGACCTCAATGCTGGAGGCAGTACATGCAGCACATTCTTCAGCAGATGCTTATAGGTCAGGAAGAAAGGGTTACACTGTTGAAAAGGAAAACAAATGATGCTTGACATTCCTTCTTGTCTGTCTTCACTGTCCCAGGGGTTTCCCCATTATGTCTATTTGGAGTGTTTATCTCCTTTATGGTGTAACCATTGAACACCTCTAACAGCAGACATGCAGGTGGTAAACTTGTTTCTAAAATGCTGCTTTCAATTTGTGCAAAGTATAACCCTTTAACCAGCCTGAGTGTGGTGTTTCTTTGTCAACGACAGGCAGTCTGGATATGGAATCTTTATCCGATTTGAATCAGGCACAGGATGACAGGAGGTAGTTTGTTGGACCGAGGTTCCCAGACGGATTTGGGCATGAAACGATGCCTGTCAGACAGATCAGTTTCGTCATCTTCAAAAAATGCAGCCAGTTTCAATTGTCCGTGGTTGGAACTTATCTCTGTGCGTAGTTGTGTCTTGCAGCCCCATGTAATGCCCAGCGTTGGAATAAATGACAAACCTCGTCGTGGTAAAGTAATCTGAGCCAATGTCAGGCGGAAGTGACTGGATAGGGCCCCTTGGCACCCAGATTGATGCGCTGGGGAACACTCGAGCCGCCGTGTTGAACAGAAGGCGAACACTCTTGTTGTGGCACTGAGTCGTGCCCTTGTCCTTGTTGTTAAGACCAAAGGACAGGACCACCTTCCTCACCTAGGGAAAACATCCTTCCTTGTGGTCCCTCCCAACTTCCTGCCAGTAGGAAAGGAAGTCACTGGAAGCCCCCAAATTCACCACCCGTCTGATGTCGTCCACCTGGATGCCCATGCCGAATGCCACTGTGGCCACCACACACCTGATGTGGCCATTGCCTGAAGGGAAGTCTGACAGAATGTGCTCCTAGGTCTCTGGGTCTGTCTGGCTGTGAAACATCTACACCACTCTGGTGTCTATGCACTGAGTTTCTCCAGGCATAAGGTTCCAGTGCTTCCCGAAGGCGGAAGTAAACTTCTGTGACCCGTTTAATGGTCCTGCAGACATCAAAGACAAGTAATATTACATACATTCCTACATGTCTTTTTTTACATGAAGGAATTTTCCAATTGCATCATTTATAGTTACGACAGTGGATGTACTGCATGCTGCATAACACAACATTTCAGTGCCTCTAAAAGGGTGTAGGTTCCCTTGGACTCAACAAATCTGCAGTACACTATGACCTTGGTTGCTTCTCTGCCACTTTCTCTCAATATATCCACCAGCCATGGCCCCTCAACTACGATGTTGATGCTATGGACGGACAGGTAGATTTTGGGTCTGTCTTGGATCTGATGATACACAAGCCCAGTTGTATAGTTACTGTAGCATTCGCATCATGGAACATGTGACAATGAAACATGCAATAATTTCACAATCATGAGTTGGAAAAAAGCACTGTATAAGCTATAACTAATAAAGGAGGAAGTAGCCACAATCACAGACTAGGAAGAACAGTCATCATCTCAACGGAGCTCATGGAGCGGTCCATGCGCTCAATGGACTCCGCCATCTTCTAGTGAGCATCAGGACGGGTGCTGAAATTATACTTCTTACAGAAGGGATTTTAAGGTACTCCTCCCGAAAGCATGTGAGCCCCTGTTAAACAGACAGACCAGTGGAAGAGGATTTAGGAATTTCCGATGAAATTTGGCAGAGTATGCTTCAGAGATACATTCTTCATCTATATGTCAGAGACATGCTGTAATACAATTTAAAATAGTCCTTCAGCTGCATTGGTCAAAGGCAAAATGATCCAAGTTGAGACCAGAAATAGATCCCACTTGTGACCTATGTATTAAAGAAGGCTCCTGCTACCGTATTTCACATGCTTTGGACATACACGAAATGTATTGATTTCTGTAAGTCCATTTCTGAGATGTTTTCCAAGGTACTGGAGAGGCCTATAGAACCTTCTGCCTTTGTTGCAGTGGAGACTCCTCAGAAGAGGAAGGAGAGGACCATCCTCCACAGTGAATTTCATAAAAATATATTAAAAAAGTTATTATTTTTTGAATAGACTATACTAAATATTTATTCACGTCACCAAATAATTCATTAAAACACACTGTTTTGCAATGAAGGTCTACAGAATCCTCAGCAGCACTCTGTAGGGTAGCACCATGGTATCGCCAGCAGACCGCTAGCTTCTGTCCTCCTCTGGGTACATTGACTTCAATACAAAAGCTAGTAGGCTCATGGTTCTCACCCCGTTCCATAGACTTACACAGTAGTTATGACAACTTCCCGAAGGAGGTCCACCCAATCAAATGATCAGATAATTAATCTAGTACTGTAAGCATAAGCTACAGCTAGCTATCACTGCAGTGCATAAAATGTGTTGAATAGTTGACTCAAAGAGAGAGAGAGACTATATTTGAACAGTTTTGAAAAAATGTCTTTCTTCCAAAATTAAAGAGAAGCAAGAGAGAGAGAGAGAGAGTATATTTTTTTCACTTACTTAGCTAGCTAGTTTAGCCTACTCAAACACCCGGCTCAAACAGAGAGGGATGCTATGTTAGCTAGTTGGCTATGGCTATGCAACACTGGAACTCTTCCAAGTCAACGAAAGCTTTTGGTTTTATTACTGCCAGCGGGGTGTAACGGATAAACTGCTTGCTGCTGACTGTACACTGTACTACATGGGGTGTAACGACTAAACTGTACACTGTACTGCACCGGGGTGTAACTGCTAAACTGTACACTGTACTACATGGGGTGTAACGACTAAACTGTACACTGTACTGCACCGGGGTGTAACTGCTAAACTGTACACTGTACTGCACCAGGGTGTAACGGCTAAACTGTACACTGTACTGCATGGGGTGTAACGGCTAAAATGTACACTGTACTGCATTGGGTGTAACGGCTAAAATGTACACTGTACTGCACCAGGGTGTAACGGCTAAACTGTACACTGTACTGCATGGGGAGTAACGGCTAAACTGTACACTGTACTGCATGGGGTGTAACGGCTAAACTGTACACTGTACTGCACCTGGGTGTAACGGGTAGACTGTACACTGTACTGCACCGGGGTGTAACGGGTAAACTGTACACTGTACTGCACCAGGGTGTAACGGCTAAACTGTACACTGTACTGCACCTGGGTGTAACGGGTAGACTGTACACTGTACTGCACCGGGGTGTAATGGGTAAACTGTACACTGTACTGCACCGGGGAGTAACGGCTAAACTGTACACTGTACTGCACCGGGGTGTAACTGCTAAACTGTACACTGTACTGCACCGGGGAGTAATGGCTAAACTGTACACTGTACTGCACCTGGGTGTAACGGTTAAACTGTACACTGTACTGCACCGGGGAGTAACGGCTAAACTGTACACTGTACTGCACCGGGGAGTAACGGCTAAACTGTACACTGTACTGCACCGGGGAGTAATGGCTAAACTGTACACTGTACTGCACCGGGGTGTAACGGCTAAACTGCTTGCTGCTGACTGTACACTGTACTGCATGATTGTAGCGGAGCGGGCTATGTTGACTATGACATGGCATGGATGTAGGGTGTGTGTAGCGGTTAGCGGGAGTTTTTTTTGCCTGGTCACAGACAGCTGATGTAAAGTCCACAAGGGAAGGGAAAAAGTGAGAGGAGAGCGCATAGATAGATGCGAGAAGGAATTATTTATTTGGAATTATATATATACAATGAGTTGTTTGTATGTGGCTACTATGAAAGTGAACTGTGTTTGCGTGTAATCAGGGCTGTATTCATTGCACCAATTATTTTGAAAAACGATTCTTAAACGGAAGCAAACGGGACGAAACCGGATAAACATATCTGAATTTGTCCAATAGAAACTCTCGTTTGCAACTGTTAGACAAATGCTTACACCCTAGATCAGCTAGATGCAGGCAAGAGTGTGAAAGTCAGTATTGAATGTGTCGCTGTCTGTCACCTAGATTACTCAAAATACTATCGACCTGGAAACTTTGATTCAGGCTAGGTTCTAGGTTGTAGCAACCTCATGATGGGTATAGGGAAAATAAGAGTATCATGTAGTAGCCTAAACCTATCGATGTTACATTGAACTGGGTGAATGGAATATGAATGAGAGTCATCCAATATGCTGTAATAGAAATAAGGCCATGTTCATAAAAAAAGGTATAATCTCCCTCATCTTTAACTGCACCAATGGGCCACTGATTTGTTGTATTATTGGGAGTGGCACCACAGGATGCCCCTCTGGACAGGTATATTTATTTTATTTGACCTTTATTTAACTCGGCAAGTCACTTAAGAACAAATTCTTATTTTCAATGACGGCCTAGAAACAGTGGGTTTAACTGCCTTGTTCAGAAGCAGAACGACAGATTTGTATCTTGTCAGCTCGGGGATTTGATCTTGCAACCTTCCGGTTACTAGTCCAACGCTCTAACCACTGTCAGCCATTGGATAAAGGAAGTCATGGTCATCTCAAGCTAGAGAAAATACACTATTCCTTAAAATGATCTGCAATTCAATTGTATGATATCTGGGAACTTTTCCTATCTTTTGTAGAAAACATGGACCTAGCTAATTTTACAACTGCATAAACTAACCCAAATAAGAATTTATATCACTATTTTTACTTTTATAGTATCTTTGTTTTTCATTATTTGATTATATCACTTCAATTCTGTCATGCCTGTTTAATAAAAGTCTGGTATTCGGGTGGTGCTCTGTAGGAGCATGAGGGTTGGGGTGAGTTTGATGTGGTAACTTTGTGGCGCAGCTAATCATATACCAAGCACAACATAACGATTCTAAACAATATTAGTTGATCGTTCTAATAATGGACAAGAGATCGGTAAAATGTGTTTGATCATTACATATTGTGTGCCCACTGTGTGTCTGGCCTCGAGCTCCAAACACTGCTGGACATCTTACACCACGGTACTCAATAAACAATTAAATAGTACCTATGCATTCATTATCATTTCTATGAGATTGTGACAGGATGAGAACAGTCACAGTCCCACTTGACAATAATTTGACAGCGGGAAAATTCTGGGTCATTTGGTTGATCAAACAGCAGAGGGAGACAAATTTCCAGAAAATAGCCTTGCAGCAATCGAGTGTAAAGGAGAAAGTGTGTTTCAGATTGTCCCCACCGGCTGAGATCTTAGTAGAATGACTCGCACAAAAACTAGAAAAGCATACTACAAAAACTGTGGTAAGCCCAAAACAGTATAGGAACAGAGGGTTTGTAATGTCCTAGTTCAGTCAAAAGCCCCCGATTCTGTCTCAGCCTTTATTCCTGACCCCTCAATTACTGGCAAGCTGACTACCTCCTGACTATGATGCATAGGGTCAATACTAAAGGGGCACCTGTACTGTACTGTACCCAGGCATTCAATTGGGTTTGGCAGGGGGTGGAATCATCCATTCATCCATCCACCTACCAATCCATTTGATCCATCCGTCTGTCCATCCACCTACCTATCCATTGATCCATTTGTCCGTCCGTCGGTCCATCCATCGACCCCCTATCTATCCTATCTGTGAGTTTACAGGTAAGCACGCCAGAGTTACAAAGACAATAGGATCATTGGTTGAAAGTCAATTGAGTTTGTAATATCCCAGTTTATCCATGTCAAAGCCCTCTCTCTCATCTCTCCCTCCCCTCTCACTGCCCTCTCTCTCTCTCGTCTCTCCCTCCCCCTCTCACTGCACTCTCTCTCGTCTCTCCCTCCCCCTCTCACTACCCTCTCTCTCTCGTCTCTCCCTCCCCTCTCACTGCCCTCACTCTCTCATCTCTCCCTCCCCCTCTCACTGCCCTCACTCTCTCGTCTCTCCCTACCACCTCTCACTCTCTCATCTCTCCCTCCCCCTCTCACTGCCCTCACTCTCTCGTCTCTCCCTACCACCTCTCACTCTCTCATCTCTCCCTCCCCCTCTCACTGCCCTCACTCTCTCGTCTCTCCCTACCACCTCTCACTCTCTCATCTCTCCCTCCACCTCTCACTGCCCTCACTCTCTCATCTCTCCCTCCCCTCTCACTGCCCTCTCTCTCTCGTCTCTCCCTCCCCCTCTCTCTCTCGTCTCTCCCTCCCCTCTCACTGCCCTCACTCTCTCATCTCTCCCTCCACCTTTCACTGCCCTATCTCCCCCTGTATCTCCCCTATGCTTTGCCAACATCTATTCCTCACCTCATAATGAAGGAGAACCCCCCCGGTATGTTGTAATAGGCACTTTGATCTGCCACTCCAAAGGGCATGTTGAGTGATAGCTGTAATACACCACTTCTCTACAGTGCCTGTATTAGGGCCAGGCGAGTGAGCAGCGGTGACAGCAACAGCATAACATGAGTCCAAAATGTTACCTTATTCCCTACTACTTTTAGCCCAGACTCATAGGGCTCTGGTCAGAAGTGGTGTTCTATATAGGAGATAGGGTGTCATTTTAACGTAGACAAAACTGTGCTGGAGTTTGCCTATCTGGGTTGATTAAAGGCCCAAAATCACAGTGTGACAGTGACACACAAGTTTATTAGGGAGGTCTTGAAACGTCATATCAGTTTCAGAATGAAAATGTGGCTGGGTGTATGCAAACAAAATGACATATGGAACTGGTTACAGTACATACTGTTAGAAACTGGTGTAGTGATAATATTGCCATTATCTTCATTCTTTACTGTTTGCACCTTGTAATACATGAGATGATGATGACTGCATGATGATTGTTTATGATGAGGATGGTGAAAATCATGAGTATGATGATCATGATGATTATTAGGATAATGATCTGAATGATGGTGGTGAGGAGGATGGTTGTTGTTATTATAGTTTTATTAATGTGACGAAGATGAATATTATGATCATCATGATGATGATAACGATGTTGAAATCTACTGAATAAACGTGAAGCTCGAACACATTTGGCATAATCACGTACCCCTTTTCTCCTGTAGCCGATTCTCAAATCCATATTGGCGATGGGACGGGCGGCAATCAGCTGCGCAGCGTTCTAACTTTGTCCCTTCACTTTGTCCCTTCGTTATGTGAGCTCCATATCGCTACTGCCCAGTCGCGCTACGTTTAGAGCGAGAGAAAGAGGGAGAGAATTCAGACTTTTATTGTGACTCCGTAGTAGGCCACAGCACAACGGAATATTTAGTTGTTGTGTGCGAATTAGTTGTTTATCGATTTGATACATAATATTTGACTGCGAGTTTTGGTTGCGGTTCTGAAATCGGGGAGTGTCGTGGCGGGTGGAAATCAGGTTTGAGGAATCAGTGGGATGTGTTGATCTGTTCATGAGCGCAGCGCATTCTTCCGAAAGAAGGTAACATTATATATTTGTGCCATCGTACTGTCATTCTGTCCAAATGTCTGTGAAATATTTGGTGTCTGTGAATGGTCTCTATCGCGCCACAGAATCAGTTTTACCAAGTGCAAGTTGATTATTTCAGCCTAAATATTGTTGTTGTTCTGGCATTTTATGTTTACAGAACACCATTTACATTTAGAAATGCGCCGCGTCATCTTTTTTTACACGGTAGACATTCTCTGTCGCTGTTGTCAATATCGTTATTATTTTAAATACGTTTTATAGACACGTGAATTGCCTACTCTACTGCCGTAGACATCGCTGAACTGTACCATCAGAGCTTCCCTTACCCTGCGGGAGCATCCTTCACTGTCTAGAATGAACTTTCGAGAAAGCGGGAGCCTATCTGACAAGTAGAATGAATTTGCTAGAAATCAATAATTGGCCAATGCTATTTCCAGCGGAGGGAAGTGCTTCTCCATCCATGTAGCTGTTGTGCTGTTACATGGGTCAGTTATCAATCAGCTTTTCAGTACATCGTTATAATCACATTCATGCAATATTGAACCCTGATACCCAAAGAAACTACCTACCTAGTGTCATTCATAGTAGTTTACAGACGCACATATGCCAATATCTCTATTTTTTATAGGCTATACATTCAATCTCAATCTGATTCCTTCTATTTAGGCTAATTTATACAATCTAACTTTATCATCGGTGACAGTTGATAGCCTATTCCTGTATTTTCTCACACGTTTTTGCAACATCACTGTATTGTGTAGGTATTAGACTGGCCATAATAATATTTTGATTTGATGGGAAGAGCGGTGCACCTTCTGTGTTTTTGCCTTCCTCTCCCCCGTCTTGACACTGTTTTTGCAACATCACTGTATTGTGTAGGTATTAGACTGGCCATAATAATCTGATTCCTAATAAACATGTCCTCCCTATCCCAGGCTGCACCTCACCAACACATAACAGCACGTTTAACCGCGGAGCTAAGATGAAACCACTCCTGTTCCGGCTCTGGGAGACTGGGCTAGCTCTCTCTCTGCTCTACTCCACTGCACAGGTACTGTACCATTCACATGGTGGCATTTAAATATACGTTTGATTCAATTTGATATGGCACAGTGTTTCTGAAATGGTGGGTAGGGATGATGAGGCCACCCACTGTGGAGTCGTAAACCTAATGTAAAGTGTGATCAAACCTTCACTTCTGTGATATTTTCTGTGAAGGTTGCTTGTTGAACCGTGAAGAAGGCCCCGGGTTCCAGAACGTTGGTTCTGTTATAAATGATTGGGAGTGATGAAGGGTGCATCTCAGTTGTATTTTCCTTCATTCTTTATATCTGAAGTCCTCACCTCCTTCTCAAAGCATGTTGGAGGAGAAGGCGTGAGGGGAGGAACCTCCGCACTGGGCACAGATGTCAGTTCAACGTCTACTTTTGATTTACATTTGTTTGAGTTGTCAACTAACGTGAATTCAATGTGAAAATTTACTGTCAGTATATTTAGGTTAAAAGTTGTTTGAAAAAATGATGAAATTCCCCACATTCATGACTTTTTACAAATCCAATCAGGTTGATTCAATGTCATCACATTGCAATTTTGGGTTGAAATGATGTAGAAATAACGTTGATTCAACCAGTTTTTGCCCAGTGGGTCAGATCTTCTCCTCCACTGCATTTTGAAAAGGAGACAAGGATGTGAGAAATGAAGCAAAGACAAGATTCACCCGTAGAGTGTCTCACTTTCTTTGTTTTTTCAAATTGATGGTCAGTATATAGTCTGCACCTTGTCAACTATATGTGGGTGTGCCTCTCTTCCAAATGACACTCCGTTCCCTATGTAGTTTACACTACTAAGTAGTGCACGATATAATTTACTCTACTAAGTAGTGCACTATATAGGGGAAACGGTACCGTTTGGGACACACACATGGTCACATCTCAAAGCTCTTGTTCCTGGGTATTCCAGCCTATACAGGTGTGTGGCTATTATTGTAGATGTGTGTAGTACATAGCTATGGGACAGTTGGAGGATGTTCGTCTGCCTGGATATGTGTCTATTTGGAGCCAGCTGAATTGAATGTCACCTCTCTTTACGAGGATCAACGCTCTAAAGCCCTAAGGTTGATATATATAGTGATTATAGTAGTGGGTTGTAGTGGTGTCTAATACACACGCACGCACGCACGCACGCACGCACGCACGCACGCACGCACGCACGCACGCACGCACGCACGCACGCACACACACACACACACACACACACACACACACACACACACACACACACACACACACACACACACACACACACACACACACACACACACACACACACACAACAGGCTGTTGAGGGCCAGGTGATAACAGAGATCTGTTGGGATCTGCCACTGAGTGGTGAGGCCTTTTTTAGGATAAGGGATGCATCCCAAATGGGACTCTGGTCAAAAGTAGTGCACTTGATAAAATAGGGTGCCATTTGGCACACAACAAGGCTTGCTAGTTAACATGTAGTAAGCTAGTGTGTGAATACAGATGGAGCACACTGAAACCTGAATCTGCCAGTTGACTGTGATGTTGGACACGCTGCTTTAGGCTTCTACAGGAGACCAAAATAGAGTTTGAAGTCTGTTTTATGATTTGTTTGTATAACATGCTGGTATTTGTATTTACATGTTGTCTGTATGAAGTAAAGGGAATGACCCATGGAGATTAGAATAACTTTGAGTCTCCTCTCTAGTGTTGATTCACTTTTCCCAATAGCACAATGTAGGGCCCCTTTACAGCACTTGTAATTGTCTGGTTTCTAAAAGACCTGTCTGTCTTCTAGGTCCTGCATTTCATTTGTGTCTGTATGTGAGTGTAACATGTGGAGCCGTTGCGTGGGTAGTAAGTCAGAACAATGAGAGCCACCAGTGTCGTGAGGACAGGTGTGTCTGCTAAGGCTCTCTCCTAGTTCCCAGCCCTCTCACTCATCTGCTCATACAATTAGACCCTGAATCTGGTGCCTAACCTCTTAGTGACCACGGCCCTGACACACACACACACACACACACCTGCACGCATGGACACACACAGACACACACATGGATGCAATAGACAACAAGAAATCCAAAGAGGCCAAACAATTGGATCCTGGTCTGTTTAAGTGTGCAGCGCCCATCATTGTTGGCTCAATAACCACCATTTTTTATTTAACATTGTTATCAGGAAATATTCCAAAACTATTGAAATCAGCTCTTGTGCTGCCACTCCATAAGGACGGGGATAGTAGTGATCTTACTTATTATCACCCCATTTCAAGGCTTCCTTTTATAGATAAGATTATTGAATCCTTGGTAAATGTACAACTTTTCTCTTTTTTGTCTGAGAAATGAATTTTGAATGTTAACCAATCAGGGTTCAGGCCTGGACAGAGCACTATTACAGCAACCACTTTGGTAGTTAATGATCTTGTCAATGCTTTACACACTACAATGAAATGTGCTGCTTTGTTTGTGGACCCGTCAAACACTTTTGATACTGTTGATCATGCTATTTTCTAAGTTGTCCTCAGTAGGCCTGAGCTCTGTCGCCTGTTCATGGTTTCATGATTATCTTAGTGACAGAACTCAGGCTGTTGTGATTGATGGGGTTAAGTCTGAATTTCTTGAAGTACGTGAAGGTGTACCACAGGGGTTGATTTTGGGACCTGCTCTCTTCACTATTTACTGTATATACACACCATTGGTCAATCTGTTAAAAATGGTGAACTTCATCTATATGCAGATGATAGTATTACGTCTGCTACTGCCTGCCTTGATCTGCCTGTTGATCTGCCTGTTGATCTGCCTGTTGATCTGACTGTTGATCTACCTGACTTGATCTGGCTGTTGATCTGGCTGTTGATCTGGCTGTTGATCTGGCTGTTGATCTGGCTATTAATCTGACTGTTGATCTGACTGTTGATCTGGCTGTTGATCTGACTGTTGATCTGGCTGTTGATCTGGCTATTAATCTGACTGTTGATCTGGCTGTTGATCTGGCTGTTGATCTGGCTGTTGATCTGACTGTTGATCTGACTGTTGATCTGACTGTTGATCTGGCTGTTGATCTGACTGTTGATCTGACTGTTGATCTGGCTGTGTCTAAACTACATTCAGCTTTTAGAGCTATGCAGGAATCCCTTGCTGATTTAAAACTTGACATGGAGAACACTAAATACAGGCTGTTTTGAAACTCTCTCAGAATGTTTCAGATGACCTACATGTTCACTCATTAGATGGTTCTCCAATCAAACGTGTTCCCGCATATAAATACTTATGTCTTTGAAATTTTAAAAACATAGATGAGCTGGTTAAGAAGCTAAGATTTAAAGTAGACTTTTTCTACAGAAACAGATGGTGCCTTTCTCTAAGCAGTAGGAAGCAGATCATTCAGTCAACCTTTTTATCTGTTCTTGTTTATGCAGCTGCTACTACACTTAAACCTTTGGATAGCATCTACCGTAGTGGCCTTTGTTTTGTTACAGGTGAAGGTTTTAATACTCATCACTGCATCCTGTATCAAAAGGTTGGCTGGACTTCGCTAAAGACCCGTAGGTCTCTACATTACTCCCTTTTTGTTTACAAGGCCCAACGTCATAAACTTCCGTCTTATCTAACTTTACTTTTGAAGTATAGACACCCGAGTTGCCTAACCCGTTCATGGGATTGGTTAACTCTTGAGGTTCCTAGGGTCTCCACAGAGCTGGGTAAATCTGCTTTTAGTGTTAATGCACCGTATTGCTGGAACAAAATTCAAAATACATTTCATCTTGATGTTCTGGTGCCACGCTGACTTATTGTGGAGGAATGTCTTTTATTCTCTGTGATTTGTGATGTTTTATTTGTGCTTCCCATGACTGTATTTTAATGTGTATTTACAGTATATAGTTTGAGTATAATGTGTTGTTGTAAATACGGTGCGCATTTGCAAAAGAGACCTAGGTCTCAATATGTCCCTAAAGGTTAAATGAAACATAATAATATGGATATATGCATATTGAAAGGGTGTGACAGAGAAGTGGGGACATTTGGGAATTTTGGGATAGAAAAGTCAGGGGTGTACACCTACGCACACAAACGCACACGCACACACACACAGACACACAGACACACACAGACACACACAGACACACACAGACACACACAGACACACACACACACACACACACACACACACACACACACACACACACACACACACACACACACACACACACACACACACACACACACACACACACACACACACACACACACACACACACACACACACACACACACACACACACACACACACAGACACAGACACACACACACACACACACGGATGCATACTCACGTAGGCAGGCACATGCACGCAGGTAGGCTTCCCCTCTCTCTCTCCTTCTCTCTTTCCCTCTCTCTCTTCTCTCTTTCTCTCACACCCAGCTGCCAGAGGTCTTTCACCAGCCACACCTGTGGCTTAGCCTCCCTCTGTGACCAGTGGAACAGAGGCTCACACAGGCCCTGTGTGGGAGAGAGAGAGACCGAGGGTGAGAGAGCGTGAGAGAGACAGCAAGAGAGGGAGAGAGTGACCACGAGAGAGAGCGAGAGAGAGAGAGAGGGTCTCCTAGGGAACAGATGGAGGGGAACACATTATATCAGCTGAGTGCTTTAGCAGATAGCATGTCCAGGTTTATTTGTAATTCTGTTGAGTTCATGTCTCCATGATATATCAGTTGTCCATTCCCCCACTTTATCTCTCACACTCTCGCTCTCACACACACGCACACACACACACGCACACGCACGCACGCACGCACGCACGCACGCACGCACGCACGCACGCACGCACGCACGCACGCACGCACGCACGCACGCACGCACGCACACACACACACACACACACACACACACACACACACACACACACACACACACACACACTCCAACTGTGCCTCTCTGTTAGCTGCATATCGCCCCAATAATGAGTTAACTGCAGAAAACGACGTGCTAAACTCCTTAAAGTCTCTTAAAAGTGCTGATTTCACCACATTTGTGATCACGTGTCGCTGTAAATACTGCTGCTGACAGGAGCAAGGGACGCAGCTTGCTCGGTCAGAGCACCGGCCTCCAGAATGCTGCAGTGATTTGTGAGTTAGACCTCAAAACACTTCTCTTTCTCCCCTAAACGCTGTTTTCCCGGACCCAGAGTAGCCCTTTCCTGCAGTCAATGACCAAAAGCGCCCTCTTTGGCCTCATGGGTGGAATGTTATTACTTTTTCATCATGTCATAATTATTGTTTTTTAACGACAAATCTGGTGTGTCAATGTCAAACAGTTTTGTTATATTTCAGTCTTCTGTGATCTATATAAAGTGTAATATTGGGATGTTATTCATTTCAGCTCTATATCTTTTTTTTTTATTTTTTAAATAAGTCCATAACCATGTGTGTGAGGTGTATACTTTTGTTTCAAAGTAGATTTGCTTAACACTACTAATAATCTCTCTGTGTGGCCCAGATTTAGCCCACTGCAGTAATTGAAGAAGGCATGTATTTATCCTTCAAAAGTTTAACTAATTTAAACATTTTCCTTAAAAACAAAAAACGGACTAATGTCGGATGGTCTGTTGCTGGTCAACGTATGAGCCCCATACCGTCTTGGACTCATTGTTAGTCTCCATTTTTTACGGGATTCATGACTGATACAAAATCTTTGAATCTCTGTGTGGCCCGCTGTTAATCTACTCCTGACCTGTACTATAATGTAAACTCAATGGAGAATGTCTGCTGAAAGTGTTTTTCTGTTGAGGCGTGAGGGAAAGATAAAACTTGGTGGTGGAATGTTTTGGGCATTGGACAGTAGAGTCAGCCAGCCAGATAGCCAGTCAGTCAGGTCAAATGAGGATTAGTAGGGTGGGGGGTTATGGGGGCTGTAGTTAGGGAAGGGTGGGGAGTTATGGGGGCTGTAGTTAGTAGGTCCATGCTTGGCTGGGTGTCCGCCTGGATTATGACAAGCAGATGTGGGATTAGACTCACGCTTGATTAGCTTTTATTGTTGCCGTGGTTTTCTAGAGGTGCTGTAAGACTTAGAGCTCTGCTTTCCTTCTCTTCAATTTCTGTCTTTCTCTCCATCTCTCTCTCCATCTCTCTCTCCTTCTTTCAGTGTCACTCTTTCTCTTGATCTTTCTCCATCTCTCTCTCCTTCTTTCAGTGTCACTCTTTCTCTCTGTCTCTATCTCTCTATCCCCCCGTTCTCTCTGTAACCTCTTTCCTGTCTCTGTCTTTGTCTTTCCTGTATCTCTCCCTCCCCCTCTTTCTCTCTGTCTCTATCTCTCTATCCCCCGTTCTCTCTCTGTAATCTCTTTCCTGTCTCTGTCTTTGTCTTTCCTGTATCTCTCTCTCTCCCTCCCCCTCTTTCTCTCTCTGCCTCAGACTCCAGAGGTTACTGAGTACAGAAGTTCACTACTGGTATTGTGCTGTTAGTCAGGCATCCATTTTGACAGATTTAGCTCAGGTCAACAGGTCAACACTTTGTTGTTGTGTTCATTGGCAACAGTGTGTGTGTGTGCGTGTGCGTGTGTTTGTGTGTGTGTGTGTGTGTGTGTGTGTGTGTGTGTGTGTGTGTGTGTGTGTGTGTGTGTGTGTGTGTGTGTGTGTGTGTGTGTGTGTGTGTGTGTGTGTGTGTGTGTGTGTGTGTGTGTGTGTAGACTCAGGAATAGAAGAATAGAAGGTCACATGGCTGTTATCTCCCACTGACGATGGTGTTGGGGTAACAGCTACGTAATCACAGGGTATTCTTCTTGGAGTCTTCCTGAGATCGACACTGAAAGAAGGAGAGAGAGATGGAGAGAGGATAAACCCTAACACCTTCTCTCTGTAGTGGAGGGAGACTCCTGTAGTGGAGGGAGACTCAAGACACTCCGAGGGTATTAGCACTGCTAACGAAAATACTCTCCCACTCCCCCCCTCTCTATTCTCCCCTTCTCTTTCTCTCCCTCTCTCTCTTCTCCCCTTCTCTCTTTCTTTCATTTATCTCTCTCTCTGCTTCTTTCCTTCTCTCTATATTTTTCTTGCTATAGAAAATATGAATGTGTGTTGGCAACATGATCAAGATGGCTTAAGACTACTTTCTGGTGAGCAGGTATCCGCGCTGTCGTACCAGAGAGCTTTTCATTGCAATGCAGTGAAGGATATACAGTATGTGTGCTAGAGACTGTAGCTGTCCTGTAGGCAGAGGAGGGTGGGGTGGGAGTGGTGTTCCCATGGCTCCTGTTTGGATACAGAGGGGTTAAGGGGGCACACAGTAACCACATTGTGTTTGAACAGCTGTCTGTTACAAACAACAGGCTGAGGGATGACAGGAAGTCACCTGGGAGGTCAACAGGAAGAGGAAGTGGACAGGGGTAGATTTGGGAGTAGATGGAGTGTTGTAGAGGTGTCACTGTATGCTGTGATAAAGGCACAAAGGAGAAATGGCTTTCACAATAAAAAACATGGAAATCCCTGAGGGAGATGCTGTGTGTGTTATAGAGGGAATAGTATGTTAACTTGTTGTTATTATCCATTAATGCAGGTTTTCTCAGCAGTCCCAGCGTGAATCTCCCTATGTCAACCCCTCCCTCCCTCTCTTTCTCTCAACATGTCAACCCCTCCCTCCCTCTCTTTCTCTCAACATGTCAACCCCTCCCTCCCTCTCTTTCTCTCAACATGTCAACCCCTCCCTCCCTCTCTTTCTCTCAACATGTCAACCCCTCCCTCCCTCTCTTTCTCTCAACATGTCAACCCCTCCCTCCCTCTCTTTCTCTCAACATGTCAACCCCTCCCTCCCTCTCTTTCTCTCAACATGTCAACCCCTCCCTCCCTCTCTTTCTCTCAACATGTCAACCCCTCCCTCCCTCCCTTTCTCTCAACATGTCAACCCCTCCCTCCCTCCCTTTCTCTCAACATGTCAACCCCTCCCTCCCTCCCTTTCTCTCAACATGTCAACCCCTCCCTCCCTCTCTTTCTCTCAACATGTCAACCCCTCCCTCCCTCTCTTTCTCTCAACATGTCAACCCCTCCCTCCCTCTCTTTCTCTCAACATGTCAACCCCTCCCTCCCTCTCTTTCTCTCAACATGTCAACCCCTCCCTCCCTCTCTTTCTCTCAACATGTCAACCCCTCCCTCCCTCTCTTTCTCTCAACATGTCAACCCCTCCCTCCCTCTCTTTCTCTCAACATGTCAACCCCTCCCTCCCTCTCTTTCTCTCAACATGTCAACCCCTCCCTCCCTCCCTTTCTCTCAACATGTCAACCCCTCCCTCCCTCTCTTTCTCTCAACATGTCAACCCCTCCCTCCCTCTCTTTCTCTCAACATGTCAACCCCTCCCTCCCTCCCTTTCTCTCAACATGTCAACCCCTCCCTCCCTCTCTTTCTCTCAACATGTCAACCCCTCCCTCCCTCTCTTTCTCTCAACATGTCAACCCCTCCCTCCCTCTCTTTCTCTCAACATGTCAACCCCTCCCTCCCTCCCTCCCTCCCTCCCTCCCTCCCTCCCTCCCTCCCTCACTCCCTCCCTCACTCCCTTTCTCTCAACATGTCAACCCCTCCCTCCCTCTCTTTCTCTCAACATGTCAACCCCTCCCTCCCTCCCTCCCTCCCTCCCTCCCTCCCTCCCTCCCTCCCTTTCTCTCAACATGTCAACCCCTCCCTCCCTCTCTTTCTCTCAACATGTCAACCCCTCCCTCCCTCCCTCCCTCCCTCCCTCCCTCCCTCCCTCCCTCCCTCCCTCCCTCCCTCCCTCCCTCCCTCCCTCCCTCCCTCCCTCCCTCCCTCCCTCCCTCCCTCTCAACATGTCAACCTCTCCATCCCTCTGTCCCTCCCACTTTTCTCTCAACATGTCAACCCCTCCCTCCCTCCCTCCCTCTTTTTCTCTCAACATGTCAACCTCTCCATCCCTCTGTTCCTCCCACTTTTCTCTCAACATGTCAACCTCTCCCTCCCACTTTTTCTCTCAACATGTCAACCTCTCCCTTCCTCTCTACATGGGAGGAAACTCACTGATGGAAACTCACTGAGATTTAGCAGTTCACAGAAACATCACGTGTACAAGAGGTCGACCGATTATGATTTTTCAACGCCGATACCGGTACCGATTATTGGAGGACCAGAAAAGCCGATACCGATTAATCGGCCTATTTATTTATTTATTTGTAATAATGACAATTACAACAATACTGAATGAACACTTATTTTAACTTAATATAATACATCAAAAATCATTTTAGCCTTAAATAAATCATGAAACATGTTCAATATGGTTTAAATAATGCAAAAACAAAGTGTTGGAGAAGAAAGTAAAAGTGCAATATGTGCCATGTAAAAAAGCTAACGTTTAAGTTCCTTGCTCAGAACATGAGAACATATGAAAGCTGGTGGTTCCTTTTAACATGAGTCTTCAATATTCCCAGGTAAGAAGTTTTAGGTTGTAGTTATTATAGGAATTATAGGACTATTTCTCTCTATACCATTTGTATTTCATATACCTTTGACTATTGGATGTCCTTATAGGCACTTTAGTATTGCCAGTGTAACAGTATAGCTTCCGTCCCTCTCCTCGCCCCTACCTGGGCTTGAACCAGGAACACATCGACAACAGCCACCCTCGAAGCATCATTACCCATCCCTCCACAAAAGCCGCGGCCCGAGCAGAGCAAGGGGAACAACTACTCCAAGTCTCAGAGCGAGTGACGTCACCGATTGAAACGCTATTAGCTCACACCCCGCTAACTAGCTAGCCATTTCACATCGGTTACACCAGCCTAATCTCGGGAGTTGATAGGCTTGAAGTCATTAACAGCTCAATGCTTGAAGCATTGCGAAGAGCTGCTGACAAAATGCACGAAAGTGCTGTTTGAATGAATGCGTACGAGCCTGCTGCTGCCTACCATCGCTCAGTCAGACTACTCTATCAAATATCAAATCATAGACTTAATTATAACATAATAACACACAGAAATACGAGCCTTTGGTCATTTAATATGGTCGAATCTGGAAACTATCATTTCGAAAACAAAACGTTTATTCTTTCAGTGAAATACGGAACCGTTCCGTATTTTATCTAACGGGTGGCATCCCTAAGTCTAAATATTGCTGTTACATTGTACAACCTTCAATGTTATGTTATAATTATGTACAATTCCGGCAAATTAATTACGGTCTTTGTTAGGAATAAATGGACTTCACACAGTTCGCAACGAGCCAGGCGGCCCAAACTGCTGCATATACCCTGACTGCTTGCACGGAACGCAAGAGAAGTGACACAATTTCCCTAATTATAAGAAATTCATGTTAGCAGGCAATATTAACTAAATATGCAGGTTTAAAAATATATACTTGTATATTGATTTTAAAGAAAGGCATTGATATTTATGGTTATGTTTGGTGCAACGACAGTGCTAAATCATCACCCGTTTGGCGAAGTAGGCTGTGATTCGATGAGAAATTAACAGGCACCGCATCGATTATATGCAACGCAGGACACGCTAGATAAACTAGTAATATCATCAACCATGTGTAGTTAACTAGTGATTATGTGAAGATTGATTGTTTTTTATAAGTTTAATGCTAGCTAGCAACTTACCTTGGCTTCTTGCTGCCCTCGCGTAACAGGTAGTCAGCCATCCACACAGGCTCCTCGTGGAGTGCAATGTAAGGCAGGTGGTTAGAGCGTTGGACTAGTAACCGGAAGGTTGCAAAAACGAATCCCCGAGCTGACAAGGTACAAATCTGTCGTTCTGCCCCTGAACAAGGCAGTTAACCCACCGTTCCTAGGCCGTCATTGGAAATAAGAATGTGTTCTTAACTGACTTGCCTAGTTAAATCAAGGTGTAAAAAATATATATATGTTATGTTATGAAAACTTGAAATCGGCCCTAATTAATCGGCCATTCCGATTAATCGGTCGACCTCTAACGTGTACTGTTAGCTGACTCTGTTGTGACTGTTATCTTGGTTTGGGTGGATTCTACCATGGGTTCATGGTATTGCACTGGGGCCATAAGACCTACTCTTTACAGTAGGTTACCCTTGGTGTAGTGGGTGTGTTTGGGTGTAGTGTGTTGTTGATACACCACAAGTGTGTGTGTTAGTCTACAGTGTATTTGTGTGTTACTGTGCAAGCTTGGAGTGTGTTGTCAGTCTTCTACAGTGGCCCTATTTACAACACAATTGAGTGTGTTAGTCTGCAGTGCTTGTGTGTTACTGCAAGGGTGGTGTATTGTCAATCTTCTACAGAGGCCCCTATAACACAATTTTGAGGCCCTTGGATGCTATCCATCTTTGATTCCGCCATGCAAACTGCCCTGGCAGCCACGGGCACCAGTCCTTCACAAATTGGACTCCATTAGATCCTTGCAGGCGATATCATTAGCGCTAGCGTTGTCGCTAGCCAATCTCTCAGTGTCAATCATTAGCATGGATTTCACAGCTCTGTTCAAAGGGGAAACCCAAAACCCTGGCGCAGGATGATAATAGTAAGTGCAATCCGGAGTACAATCTGGAATAATGTAATTTTGACCATGTGGCTGGGCTAGTGATGGTGGCTAGCCTAGCGTGTCTTAGCGTGTTTTGTGTTATCGCCGTTGTCCTTGTTTATTCACAGTTTGGCTCCTGTTTATTTTTCGGTAGTGGATTCATTACGTCTCGGAATGTCGTTATCAAGACGAGAGTCTTGCTGGTGAATTTCCTTTCTGTGGTGTATTATTGATATTACTCCAGCCCCGGCTGACTCTCTCTCTCACAGCTGTATGCGTGTGTGCATGTGTGTATGTGCGTGCATGTGTACGTGCACGTACGTGTGTGTGTTTCAGCCATCCATTTAGCAAAACTCTTTCCCGGCCAGGAACAAAATCATTTTCACGTGTGGGTGTTATTAAAGGGACAGTGCCGTCAATTCTCCTGTTTTTTAATGATATTTCCACATGTGAAAATTATGACAATGCCCTTTTAGTGTAACAGCTTTAAAAAGAAAAACACCTGGAATTTCAGCCTGTTCAGATGGGAGAGAGTTTTTGGCCCACAGCATGACATCACAGTCAAATCGGATTATTCTGATTATTTGCATATGTATCCTCCTACATTAAAGGGGTAAACGGGGTAGCCTGTTAAACTATGAGTGGTTGTTTTGGACGATGTACAGTACACCTGTGGTACCCACTCTGTCAATTTCAGTCAGTAAATAGAAAGTGACATATCATTTAAAAGCTACAGCACTTGTCTTTTTGGTAATGAAACTCAAACCTTACTACTGGCAATGTCATAAGAATGCCCCCCCACCACCACCCCCTTCATATTCATAGAGTATGCAATTTAGGTCAAGTCACCAAAAGTGCAAAAATGTTGCATGCATGGAAAGGGTAAACCCTGGTGGTCATCATAATGCCATTTGGGGTGCCATGTGGGACACAGATTGCTTTTACATCTTGTGGTGGAACAGCTAACACACCAGCTGCCTGTGGGCCCTGGTCAAATGTAGTGCCCTATATAGGGAATAGAGTGACATCTGGGACTCAGCAAAGAACTATGAACTCTGGAGGATAGCAAACTAATGTTCCCTAATAAAAGACACATAGCGGAGGGATACGAGGCGAGGCAGAGGTAGTGGTTCTCACATACTGTTTGTAGGGCTTGTGTATGGATCAGTGGGTGAGGAGGTGTAGCTGTTCATAGCAGATTAGCTAACTCCCTCTCTGCCTGTTTATTGAAATATCTGCCCATGTCTGTTTCTCAACCTCCGATCTGTGGACAGTTTATGTCCCAGGGATGGTACTCATCGGTCCCTCAGATGGTAGACTGACAATTTCTATACTTGTTATGTAAATGCCTCCTCCAAGAAGAAAATACCCTTGCAGGTAGGGTTGTACATTCTGGGGAATATTCAGAGGTGGAAACTTTCCGTGGGAATTAACGGAAATATATGCAAATTAATATTAATACCATTTAAATGTAGATGATTTTTGCATTGGATATATTTACTATATCATATAGAGACCGACACATAAACCTTTTACCTTATCATAACTAGACATAATTTCAAATGATTAAATCCTTACAATAGAAATAAAAACAACAATTTTGTTACGAATTGAACTTTAATTAAATGAGTTGACTCTTCACATGGGAGGATTTCACTGAACAACAAACGAAAGGGATTATTGAATGATCCCCAATGATCCATCGCATCTCCCAGAAACGTTTTCAACATACATACATGATAGTCTAGAAACTACAACTTTGGTTGTCTTCCTCTCAGGCTTCCATGTCTTCTCCCTGGACCTCCTCAATGTCCACCTCTTGAACATCAGACTCTGAGGCCTCATCTTCACTGTCACTTTCCAACCCTGTTGAGGATGGCTCGTTGTCAGGCCTCAAAAAAGCCTCAAATTTGCCTGGATGCACACCAATATTTCAACCCTTGTATTGGTCAGCCTGTTGCGTGCTTTGGTGTGTGTGTTCCCAAACAAGGACCAGTTGCGCTCTGAGGCGGCTGATGTTGGTGGGATTTGGAGGATGATGGAGGCAACAGGGGAAAAGAGTCTCAGATCCACAAAGTCCCTTCCACCAGGTGGCTGATGACTGCCTTCAGCTCATCTGCAATGTAGAGACCGGTGTGTCTGTTGTCCCTTGTGTCTGTGCTCTTGTAGAATACTGGTTGATGGGTGGAGATGATGTAGTTAATTATTCCTTACCCACAAACATTCAACCACCCATCAGAGATGATTGCAATACAGTCTGTTTTCTCTATGATTTGCTTGACCTTCACTTGAACTCTGTTGAACTCTGCATCCAGCTAATGTGTAGATAAAGCATGTCTGGTTGGAGGGGTGTATGCTGGGCGAAGAATATTCAGAAATTTCTTCCAATACACATTGCCTGTAAGCATCAGAGGTGAACCAGTTGCATACACAGCTCGAGCAAGATATTCATCAGCATTTCTCTGACTACGTTCCTCCATTGAGTCAAAAAAACTTCTGATTCCAGGAGGACCATGAGCTGTTGCTATCGATAAGGTGTCTGGTTCAACATTTTTACCTCGAATAGAAGTAGAGGGACTTTTGTCAGAGGGTGCTTGTTGTGAGCGCTGAGGGAACTTTAAGCACTTGGCCAGATGATTCTGCATCTTTGTTGCATTCTTCACATATGATTTGCAGTGAAATGTCTCCACACATCAGATAGTGCCCGTGGCATTTTCCTGTAAAGATTAGAAAATTATTTGTAAAAAAATAAATAATACAATTCCATGTACAGATAAATAGTTAAGCAGATAGATTTAACAACTCCTTTGTAAGATACATGTTTTAAAATGAAACAGGTGAATTAACACTCCTCAGTTAGCAGGCTCAAGCAAGCTAAATCCACATGGTAGCAAAAACTAACTAGCAGAAATTGTTAATAAGTTAGAAATAATTTAAACATTTTGCTGTAGGCTACTATTTACTAGTTAACAAAAAATAATATCATATAAAATATATTCACCCCACCCAGTATTGTAATCAAAACTTACCAGAAAGCATGCAGACCTTGGCTTAGACAGTGTAGTCGTGTGGGTTCAATAGCATCTCATTAGTGTGCAAGATTTTGAGAATAAGCTCAGTACATGTGATGGAAGAGTGTACTGTGCATGCAGAGGGTTGTAATTCCATTGATTCGGAATAGTTTAACCAAAATATGCCATAAGACCTAGAATTGCCCACAAAAAAGGTTCACTGTTATAAGCACATTTTTTGGGAACATTTCTGGAAAATTTCCAAACATTTCCCGGAAAGTTTCCGACCCTTTGCAATCCTACTTGCAGGTCTCTGCTATATCAGAGTTGTTACAGCACATCCAGTATGGTACCAAACTAGGCTGCTCGGCTCTGCCTGCTTCCTCATCTTCTCTCTAATGCAGGTTCAATGTCAGCAGCCCTGGTGTTTGAGCCAAAGCTGAAGAGTGAAAAGATCACTTTCTGTCCTCACACCTCAGGCACCAGTCACCTCTTCACCCCACAGCTGAACCTCTACTGAGGGCTGCTCTATGGCCAACCCTGTGGCCTGCATGGGCCAGTGTGTGTGGTGTGTGTGAATGTGGTGTGTGTGTGTGTGGGTGGTGTGTGTGTGTGTGTGTGTGTGTATGTGGTGTGTGTGTGTGTGGTGTGTGTGTATGTCGTGTGTGTGTATGTGGTGTGTGTGTGTGTGGTGTGTGTGTATGTGGTGTATGTGGTGTGTGTGTATGTGGTGTGTGTGTATGTGGTGTGTGTGTGTGTGTGTGTGTGTGTGTGTGTGTGTGTGTGTGTGTGTGTGTGTGTGTGTGTGTGTGTGTGTGTGTGTGTGTGAGGAGCAAGTCACAGGCTTGTGTGAAAGACTCTTTCATTCACATGGACAGTGTGTCCATTCAGTCTCCTCTCAGCTGCAAACACACTGGCTCCATTTCCACTCTGGGTTTTCTGCCAATCAGCTGGTTGGAATCTGTTTCTCTCTCCTCTCTGTCACTGTCTATCTGATTTATCTCACTCTACCCCCCCCCGTTCCTCCACTTTCAAGTGGCCACGTATGCAATCTCCAGAATGATTAAATCAGTGATTTAAAGTTAAAGTTGCACTTTGCAGAAATCTCTCCACCATTGCTGAAACTCTAATAGTTTGCTTAATTTCAGTTTGTGACAAAATAACAAAGTATACTGTAGATAGTCATTGTACCATCTAAACTGCTGTGAAGTATATTTTCCAAAACCCCAAAATATTGTTAATTCAGCTGCATGAAGCTGGTGTACAAAACAGAAAGTAAAAAATGCAAAAACAAAATGGGAAGCATGGAAATAGCACACGTAGAACAGATCTACCGCTTTTTAGACTTGCTTTTAAGTAGAATGATAGATCTATAACTCAATTTCTATGTGAATTTGGTTGGTGTTTCCCAAAAATTATGTATTGCCACTTTAAAACTTATAAATGAAAATTTTAAAGAAGTATCATCATGTAGAATAGAATATAACTTTATTATTCCCACAATTAACAACCAACAAATAGAGTTAATCTCAGGATTTGCAATGTTCAAATTCTGAATTTGCTCGAATTAAGCTGTAATTTAAGATATTCTTACAAAAAAGCATTAAAAGAATATTGACGTCCTGATTTTTCTAAAGTGATGGTTAGCAACATTAGGTAAATTGAGAAAGCACACTTTCGTTAACCTCAATGTCAACTTGTTTTTAGATTGCATTGTTGGTTTTAAGCTGTATGGATTATGTATTTGGGATGTTTTCAGTGATTAACTCTGACAGCCCTAATTATTTATGGTAATTCTTAATATTTTTTTTCCCAATGATTGTTTCTCCCTCGTCTGATCTACACATGTTCCTCAAACCTTTATAATCCGATTGTCATAGGGTTGGATGGGATGCCTCATGATATCACTCTCGCCTGAGGCCTTCAGTCTTATCTGGTATCTGTATTCCCAGTAGCAGCCTGTTCTGCAGGACAACTTTGTCTTCGCTTCTTGGATTGTCTTTGCATATCCATGCTCTGTAGTCACATCTGGGTTAGGTGTGGAGTAGATGCCTCTCCTATCAACTTGTCCTCTTCCCCCTGGTACCCAGATCTGTCTGTTAAATGTGACGGGCCATGGGCGACACACGCCATTAAACCTCTTCCTCTTTGGTTCACACTCCATTAACATTCGCTGCTATTGGTCCGTCTCTCATAACATCCATCCATCACGGCGATAGTGACAGGAAGTGTTACCCTGGTGAGGGAAGCATTCTGGAATCTGTGGATGTCTGAGCTATTTGCCTCTGGAGAGATGGGCTAGAGATGACGTAGCGTTCCGAAGGGATGCCAATCGGGAATACAGATCAGGAATACCACACTTCCAGCAAGGCATTAACGTGGGAAAACAGCAGGGCTTTGTTCAACAGGACACAACATTGTGCAACATTCAGTTGAATGAAAAAGGTTGTTGAAGAACGTTGCGATTATAGCGGCTCAGGGGGCGAGTGCAGGGCCGTGCACAGACCTTTCAGGGGCAGATGCTCAAAATCAACCCCCTCCCCCCCGCTTGAAAAAAATGAAGACATTTATAATTCATATCTGGAAATGTATAACAAAACAGTGCACACGCAATCTCTGCACAGGCCATAATGGGAAAAAGGCGCAACCGGGCATGGGGGGGGGGTGGCAAACCTGACAATGACTTGTGGGCAGTGGGTTCCGAACAACAATAAAAAAGAGCTATACAAAAAATATAACACCACCAAAAAGGGCACTTTGGAGACAGGAAGGGCAAAGGGTCATGTGCTCTGCACAGGTAGAGCCCTATCTGTGCACGTGCCTGGGCGGGTGTGTACTGCAGCTGCTGCACATGTTTTTCAATTCCAAATGGTGACACTCTCATATGGCCACACCCTGCCACACCCAACAAACCGTTGTGGAAGTAGCAAATTGTTTAATGAACTGAATGCGGTCCCTCTTCCAGAGTTTCTCCCAGAGTTTCCCACAGACATTCATGTCAGAATTTCTCATAGATAGTCTACATGGCAGCTTTAGAGACTTATGCTTCATAGTCAAGGGGCAGTGTTTCCCTTGAAGAAGCCTTTTGGGCAGCAACAATTTCCATTGAAACCAGTTGAAACCAAAGTATTTCAGGTGGGGGGAGATAGATATGACTTTGAAGAGGTCAACACCTCTAATTAATGGTTTCTTCCAAGAGGGGCTCTTTACATTTTCTTCAACTCAGGGGGCGGCTTTAGTTTAGCTTTCAACTTCGTTCTGATAAGAAACTGGATATAATTGGAACGCTTTGAACTCTTAACAGCACTGTTATTAATACTGTGTGTGTACTCCCCCTAAACCTTACCCTCTCTGAACAGGGAACTAGATAAGACATTCCATCCATAATGCCAAGCTAGGCCAAAGGGGTCCAAAGTGGTCCCAATTGGGCCAAGTCGGGCCTCGTTGGAATCTATGCTTCTGTTGTGGGATTTTCTTTTGGGTCCCAGACAGCCCTTCAGTACCCCTAGTAGTACCCTTTCATGTGTTCTTTCTAGGGGAATTGGATTTTTGTCAATTGCCCCATGTCGTGAAGTGTCTCTTAATTGTCCCAGGAAGAAAGCTGTGATTATTTGGCTGTGATCTTGATTTAACCTGTGTGTGTGAGTGTGTGTGTGTGTGTGTGTGTGTGTGTGTGTGTGTGTGTGTGTGTGTGTGTGTGTGTGTGTGTGTGTGTGTGTCAGTACAGGTTAAATCAAGATATTGTCCTATGAAGAAATGACCATTCATGGGTATCGTGGAATCAGAGTGTGCGTGTGTGTGTGTGTGTGTCAGTACAGGTTAAATCAAGATATTGTCCTGTGAAGAAAGGACCATTCATGGTAAAACATTTGTTGGGGGGTGACTCTGCAACTGGGATCACTAGTGGTGTGCTGGAGCTGAACAGATTAGTGTGTGTGTGTGTATATGTGTGTGTGTTTTGTATGAATAGAGATGTTATTGCTCCTACTCTACTGCCTCTGAGGGTGAAAATAGACTTTTACACAATGAGATCAGACTTGACTTTCCCTCTCTATCACACCTGCTCTCTGTCTCTGTCTCTGTCTCTGTCTCTCTCTCTCTCTCCACATGTTTCTATCCCTGTCCACCCTCTCTTTCTTTCTCTCCCCTCTTTCTCTCTATACCAGTGATTGACTAAGAATAATGCACTTAAAAGAGATCTTATACATTTTCCATCTTTAAATTACCTTTCTCCAGCCCCATCCCTCATCTGTTTACCGAAACAAGTGGTGGGGTGTGTTAGTTTTTTAATGGCAGACTGCCACTTTTAACATGACTTTTCCCACTCACTTGGCTGTAGATGATACTCCAAAAAGTGTTGGGATATTTAGTTCCCCTACCGAGATAGTAAACAGTCATATTTTCTGTAGTCAGATTAATGTCATAGGGTCCCATTCATTCTGAAAGTGTCCATAACACCTTACATACGTTCCAACCCAACTCATATTCGGGTTAGGGGAGGGTTTGTTCAGGGTAGGCCGTCATTGTAAAATAAGAATTTGTTTTTAACTGACTTGCCAAGTTAAATAAAGGTTACATTTAAAAAAATATATATATATAATATTAAAACAGTATATTTTTATGAAGACCGTGTCTCCATTATATCTTTTAGAGTAATTTGATGGCATTGAAAACGTGTGCGCTTGCATCAACTGTGCAGTGCATTATATCATAATAGGTGACTTAATTTTTGACCAGATTTCTCCATGGAGATTTTTTTCATTAAATTAAATTTTTACAATTAAAGAAACTCAGAGCTTCAAAATTGTACAGTTGAAGTCGGAAGTTTACATACACTTAGGTTGGAGTCATTAAAACTCGTTTTTCAACCATTCCACAAATTTCTTGTTAACAAACTATAGTTTTGGCAAGTCGGTTAGGACATCTACTTTGCGCACGACACAAGTCATTTTTACAACAATTGTTTACAAACAGATTATTTCACTTATAATTCACTGTAACACAATTCCAGTGGGTCAGAAGTTTACAAACACTAAGTTGACTGTGCCTTTAAACAGCTTGGAAAATTCCAGAAAATTATGTCATGGCTTTAGAAGCTTCTGATAGGCTAATTGACATAATTTGAGTCAATTGGAGGTGTACCTGTGGATGTATTTCAAGGCCTACCTTCAAACTCAGTGCATTTTTGCTTGACATCATGGGAAAATCAAAATAAATCAGCCAAGACCTCAGAAAAAGACTGGTAGACCCCCATAAGTCTAGTTCATTCTTGGGAGCAATTTCCAAATGCCTGAAGTTACCACGTTCATCTGTACAAACAATAGTACGCAAGTATAAACACCTTGAGACCACGCAGCCGTCATACCGCTCAGGAAGGAGACGCGTTATGTCTCCTAGAGATGTTGGTGAAACCATTACTTCCCCCACTGTAGTTGGTGAAACCATTACTTCCCCCCCACTGTAGTTGGAGAAACCATTAATTTCCCCCCACTGTAGTTGGAGAAACCATTACCCCCCCCTCCCCCACTGTAGTTGGGAGAAACCATTACTTTCCCCCCACTGTAGTTGGAGAAACCATTACTTCCCCCACTGTAGTTGGAGAAACCATTACTTCCCCCCCACTGTAGTTGGAGAATCCATTACTTCCCCCACTGTAGTTGGAGAAACCATTACTCCCCCCCCCACTGTAGTTGGAGAAACCATTACTTCCCCCCCCCCCCCACTGTAGTTGGAGAAACCATTACTTCTCCCCCCACTGTAGTTGGAGAAACCATTACTTCCCCCACTGTAGTTGGAGAAAACATTACTTCCCCCCCCACTGTAGTTGGAGAAACCATTACTTCCCCCCCACTGTAGTTGGAGAAAACATTACTTCCCCCCCCACTGTAGTTGGAGAAAACATTACTTCCCCCCCACTGTAGTTGGAGAAAACATTACTTCCCCCACTGTAGTTGGAGAAACCATTACTTCCCCCACTGTAGTTGGGGAAATGATGCTGCTTTCAAAGTTAATAAAATTGTAAACCAGTGGAAGATGCTCAAAGGAGGACAGCTCATAATAATGGCTGGAACAGAGCGAATGGCATCAAACCATGTGTATGATGTACAGTACCAGTCAAAAGTTTGGACACCTACTCATTCAAGGGTTTTTCTTAATTTTTTATGTTTTCTACATTGTAGAATAATAGTGAACACATCCAAACTATGAAATAACACAAATCGATTAATGTAGTAAGCAAAAAAGTGTTAAGCAAATCAAAATGTATTTTATATTTGAGATTCTTCAAAGTAGCCACCCTTTGCCTTGACAGCTTTGCACAGTCTTGGCATTCTCTCAACCAGCTTCACCTGGAATGCTTAACTTGAAGGAGTTCCCACTTGTTGGCTGCTTTTTCTTCACTCTGCGGTCCAACTCATCCCAAACCATCTCAATTGGGTTGAGGTCGGGTGATTGTGGAGGCCAGGTCATCTGATGCAGCACTCCATCACTCTCCTTCTTGGTTAAATAGCCCTTACACAGCTTGGAGGTGTGTTGGGTCATTGTCCTGTTGAAAAACAAATGATAGTCCCTTTAAGCGTAAACTAGATGGGATGGTTTATCGCTGCAGAATGCTGTGGTCGCCATGCTGGTTAAGTGTGCCTTGAATTCTAAGTAAATCACTGACAGTGTCACCAGCAAAGCACCCCCACACCATCACACCTCCTCCTCCTAGCTTCACGGTGGGAACCACACATGCGGAGATCATCCGCTCACCTACTTGCGTCTCATAAAGACAAGGAGGTTGGAACCAAAAATCTCAAATTTGGACTCATCAGACCAAAGGACAGATTTCCACCGGTCTAATGTCCATTCCTCGTGTTTCTTGGCCCAAGCAAGTCTCTTCTTATTGGTGTCCTTTAGTGGTGGTTTCTTTGCAGCAATTCAACCATGAAGGCCTGATTCACACAGTCTCCTCTGAACAGTTGAAGTTGAGATGTGTCTGTAACTTGAACTCTGAAGCATTTATTTGGGCTGCAATTCCTGAGGCTGGTAACTCTAATGAACGTATCCTCTGCAGTACAGCTAGCTCTGGGTTTTCCATTCCTGTGGGGTCCTCGTGAGAGACAGTATCAGCATAGCGCTTGATGGTTTTTGCGACTGAAGAAACTTGTTAAAAGTTAGTTCTTAAATGTTCCGGATTGAATGACCTTCATGTCTTAAAGTAATGATGGACTGTTGTTTCTCTTTGCCTATTTGAGTTGTTCTTACCATAATATGGACTTTGTCTTTTTTCAAATAGTGTGATCTTCTGTATACCACCCCTACCTTGTCACAACACAACTGATTGGCTCAAACGCATTAGGAAGGAAATAACTTTTACATTTACATTACATTTAAGTCATTTAGCAGACGCTCTTATCCAGAGCGACTTACAAATTGGTGCATTCACCTTATGATATCCAGTGGAACAACCACTTTACAATTTCCTCTTCTAATATATCCCTCCATTCTCCCATAGTGTCTCACTAGGAACCTTCCCATCATTCTCCCATGGTGTCTCACTAGGAACCTTCCCATCATTCTCCCATAGTGTCTCACTAGGAACCTTCCCATCATTCTCCCATGGTGTCTCACTAGGAACCTCCACATCATTCTCCCATGGTGTCTCACTAGGAACCTTCCCATCATTCTCCCATAGTGTCTCACTAGGAACCTTCCCATCATTCTCCCATGGTGTCTCACTAGGAACCTTCCCATCATTCTCCCATGGTGTCTCACTAGGAACCTTCCCATCATTCTCCCATAGTGTCTCACTAGGAACCTTCCCATCATTCTCCCATAGTGTCTCACTAGGAACCTTCCCATCATTCTCCCATGGTGTCTCACTAGGAACCTTCCCATCATTCTCCCATGGTGTCTCACTAGGAACCTTCCCATCATTCTCCCATAGTGTCTCACTAGGAACCTTCCCATCATTCTCCCATGGTGTCTCACTAGGAACCTCCCCATCATTCTCCCATAGTGTCTCACTAGGAACCTTCCCATCATTCTCCCATGGTGTCTCACTAGGAACCTTCCCATCATTCTCCCATGGTGTCTCACTAGGAACCTTCCCATCATTCTCCCATGGTGTCTCACTAGGAACCTCCACATCATTTCCCCATTGTGTCTCACTAGGAACCTCCCCATCATTCTCCCATGGTGTCTCACTAGGAACCTCCCCATCATTCTCCCATGGTGTCTCACTAGGAACCTCCCCATCATTCTACCATGGTGTCTCACTAGGAACCTCCTCATCATTCTACCATGGTGTCTCACTATAGACTTGAACCTCCCCATCATTCTCCCATGGTGTCTCACTAGGAACCTCCCCATCATTCTCCCATGGTGTCTCACTAGAGACTTGAACCTCCCCATCATTCTCCCATGGTGTCTCACTAGGAACCTCCCCATCATTCTCCCATGGTGTCTCACTAGAAACCTCCCTATCATTCTCCCATGGTGTCTCACTAGAGACTTGAACCTCCCCATCATTCTCCCATGGTGTCTCACTAGGAACCTCCCCATCATTCTCCAAGGCATACCTGTTAATTAAAATGCATTCCAGGTGACTACCTCATGAAGGTGGTTGAGAGAATGCCAAGAGTGTGCAGAGCTGTCATCAAGGCAAAGGGTGGCTATTTTGAATAATCTCAAATATAAAATATACTTTTCTGCTTACTACATGATTCCATGTGTGTTATTTTATAGTTTGGATGTGTTCACTATTATTCTACAATGTAGAAAATAGTAAAAATAAAGAAAAACCCTGGAATGAGTGGGTGTGTCCAAACTTTTGACTGATACTGTATTTGCTACCATTCCACTGATTCTGCTGCAGCCATTACTACGAGCCCGTCCTCCCCAATTAAGGTGCCACCAGCCTCCTGTGTTGTAAACCTACTTAGGAGACAAGTTAGGGGAAATGGCCTTGAAAGATTTTGATTTGATTTTCACACTTGCTACAGAGCTCTTCTTTGTTACCTCTCATTCAGCATTGTTCACACCCTCTTAAGCCTTAGCCCCACCGATCTCTTTAATAATTCACCTGTAAAAGCATGACCAACCGTCAGCATGACCAACCTCTCCATTATCTCTGCCAATCATGTCTATCCAGGAAGGATCCTGTCTTTCTTCCTATATGCTGTATCTCAGTGCTTTCTCCTTGGCTGAACTAGGCTCATATTTTGACATCTTTATTCATATTTACAGATCCAATACCAGTTTGTAATGAAGTCACATGGCCAAGAAAGCTTTAGCATCAAACACCCTTGATCCTATATATAACCAGTCCCATTTATTCAGAAAGAGATACTTTTGTAATGTGAGTTGGACTGTCCCTCTAATCCGTTGGTCCTTCCCTCTTCTAAAGTGACTCACTGCCCCACTGTAACACACACGCATACACACACAGGTACACACACACACACACACACACACACACACACACACACACACACACACACACACACACACACACACACACACACACACACACACACACACACACACACACACACACACACACACACACACACACACACACACACACACACACACCACAGACACACTCTGGGGTGTTGTGTAAACTATACTTAGTGGTGTTTTCTCTGTCCACAAAAAGAGAGACAGAGAGACGGAGAGAGTGAGACAGAGAGAAAGAGAGTTACATAGAGATAGAAAGAGAGAGACTGAAAGAGAGAGAAAGAGAGACAGAGACGAAAAGAGACAGACAGAGAGAGTCCGAAAAGAGAGAGAGACAGAGAGAGTCCAAAAGAGAGAGAGAGACAGAGAGAGAGAGACGGAGAGAGAGGGAGAGAGAAACCAGCTGTGCCCTCCAAAGGGCAGGATAGCCCAGACACGGTCACTCTAGTGGTGTGTAAACTCAATTAGAGGTCTAGCTGTTATGGTGGGCTGTTACGCCATGACCCAGTGACTTCACAGCGGGAGGGTGTGTGTGAGAGAGAGAGTGTGTGTGTGTGTGTGTGCGTGTGTGTGCGTGCGTGCGTGCAGGTGTGTGTTAGAGAGAGTGTGTGTGTGTGCGTGCGTGCGTCCGTGCGTGCAGGTGTGTGTTAGAGAGACTGTGTGTGTGTGTGTGTGTGTGTGTGCATGCAGGTGTGTGTTAGAGAGTGTGAGTCTGGCCAGATGTGGGCATAGATGGATTGCTGCTCCAAAGGTGAATCATGGCTTCTTTCCAAACCTTTACAGGGGATATAGACACTCTAGGTGTGTGCTGCTCGATAGTGTTTTGGAGTGCTGTGAGGAGGGCCCAGCATCTGTGTGTGTGTGTTTGCACGTGTGAACGTGTGTTCAAGGGTACATGCACGTTCTATAATTTATGGACCAGACAGAACCTCTTCTGTAGTGCAAGACCAGTTTGATCAGAGACTGAAGGCTATCTCTCTGATTATTCTATGGTATTTGGAGCGACTGCACTGAATCATAAACAATATGTATATATTTGTTTCACAGTGACTCAACATTGTGTCGGCTCTACTCTGCCTGTGGTAATGCCTGTCAAACCTAGTGGACTCAGAGCCTGCTGTCTGAATCTGACAACATCAGTGTCTCCACCAGCCAGCCTGTTTCCAGGGTAACTGCTGTTGTAGCCCTTTCAGACAGAATGGGCACCCTACTTTAAAGTCATGTCTGTCGACACCTGAGTGACGGACTTGTGTCTGTGTTTATTTTGGTTCCTCTGGTCCAGACTTATATATAGGGGGGTCACAGTATGTGTCCAAAATGGATCCCTATTCCTTTCATAGTGCACTACTTTAGACCAGTGCCCATTGAGTTCTGGTCAAAACCAGTGCACTATATAGGGAATAGGGTGCCATTTGGGACTCAGGCCCAGTTCATACAGATGGCAGTGTGCTTTGTGTGTCCGGGTGGGGTGGGGGACGAGGGGGACGAGGGGGGGGGGGCTTCACAGATGGGCTTTGTTTAGGCTGGAGTCTGGGTGCAGGGTTGTGTCTGTCTGGAGGACAGCTCAGTGGGAGAAGACTGAAGTCCTGCCTCTCAGCTGGTGTCTTCTCTGGTGTCCTGTCAGACACCCACCAAGTTACTGATGAAAGAGTGTGTGTCTGACTCTCTTCTCAGTGTGTGTCTGTGTCTGTGGATGTGTGTGTCAGTTGGATAGCATGATGAAAGCGTGTTGATCCTTAGGGAGAAAGCATGCCAGCCATACTGCTGCTCTATCCAGCCCTAAGTGTCTTCACTACATCACACACTTAGGCTTTCACTAGGGACGCACTGATATCAACACACATACATGCCTGTGTGTGTGTGTGTGTTTAGCACAATTTCAGGAAAAATACCGTGTTCGCCACAGAATTCAGTGATGTTAGTTGGATCCCAGCTAGTCTCTCCTGTGTATACACACAGTGTGAATACAATACCAACCTCGGTCTACTTGGCGAGATGATATCACTGCATCTGTTTATTAAACAAGACTTCGGTCCAGGTTTCTCTTCTCTAATGAACATCACAGGGATTAGTAGTGTGATTTACGGTCTGTTCTGAGAGCTACGCTGACTAGCACTACGTCGTCTTGGATAGGGAGTCTGCAGCTGAGAGGAGTGGATGTTGTGCTGCACATTTGCACAGTGATGACACACATGCGTGCGTGCATGTGCGTGTGCTCGTGTGTGTGTGTGCGTGTGTGTTGGGAGAAGTTCACATTATTAGCTCTATTCAGGTAAAACCTCTAACAGAGTTACCAGGGATCTCTTCTTGGGGAACAGAGTTACCAGGGATCTCTTCTTGGGGAACAGAGTTACTAGGGATCTCTTCTTGGGGAACAGAGTTACTAGGGATCTCTTCTTGGGGAACAGAGTTACCAGGGATCTCTTCTTGGGGAACAGAGTTACTAGGGATCTCTTCTTGGGGAACGGAGTTACTAGGGATCTCTTCTTGGGGAACAGAGTTACCAGGGATCTCTTCTTGGGGAACAGAGTTACCAGGGATCTCTTCTTGGGGAACAGAGTTACCAGGGATCTCTTCTTGGGGAACAGAGTTACCAGGGATCTCTTCTTGGGGAACAGAGTTACTAGGGATCTCTTCTTGGGGAACAGAGTTACTAGGGATCTCTTCTTGGGGAACAGAGTTACTAGGGATCTCTTCTTGGGGAACAGAGTTACTAGGGATCTCTTCTTGGGGAACAGAGTTACTAGGGATCTCTTCTTGGGGAACAGAGTTACCAGGGATCTCTTCTTGGGGAACAGAGTTACTAGGGATCTCTTCTTGGGGAACATAGTTACCAGGGATCTCTTCTTGGGGAACAGAGTTACTAGGGATCTCTTCTTGGGGAACGGAGTTACCAGGGATCTCTTCTTGGGGAACAGAGTTACTAGGGATCTCTTCTTGGGGAACAGAGTTACCAGGGATCTCTTCTTGGGGAACAGAGTTACTAGGGATCTCTTCTTGGGGAACAGAGTTACCAGGGATCTCTTCTTGGGGAACAGAGTTACTAGGGATCTCTTCTTGGGGAACGGAGTTACCAGGGATCTCTTATTGGGGAACAGAGTTACCAGGGATCTCTTCTTGGGGAACAGAGTTACTAGGGATCTCTTCTTGTGGAACAGAGTTACCAGGGATCTCTTCTTGGGGAACAGAGTTACCAGGGATCTCTTCTTGGGGAACAGAGTTACCAGGGATCTCTTCTTGTGGAACAGAGTTACCAGGGATCTCTTCTTGGGGAACAGAGTTACCAGGGATCTTTTCTTGTGGAACAGAGTTACTAGGGATTTCTTCTTGGGGAACAGAGTTACCAGGGATCTCTTCTTGGGGAACAGAGTTACCAGGGATCTCTTCTTGTGGAACAGAGTTACCAGGGATATCTTCTTGGGGAACAGAGTTACCAGGGATCTCTTCTTGGGGAACAGAGTTACCAGGGATCTCTTCTTGGGGAACAGAGTTACCAGGGATCTCTTCTTGTGGAACAGAGTTACCAGGGATCTCTTCTTGGGGAACAGAGTTACCAGGGATCTCTTCTTGGGGAACAGAGTTACTAGGGATCTCTTCTTGGGGAACAGAGTTACCAGGGATCTCTTCTTGGGGAACAGAGTTACTAAGGATCTCTTCTTGGGGAACAGAGTTACCAGGGATCTCCTCTTGGGGAACAGAGTTACTAGGGATCTCTTCTTGTGGAACAGAGTTACCAGGGATCTCTTCTTGGGGAACAGAGTTACCAGGGATCTCTTCTTGTGGAACAGAGTTACCAGGGATCTCTTCTTGGGGAACAGAGTTACCAGGGATCTCTTCTTGGGGAACAGAGTTACCAGGGATCTCTTCTTGGGGAACAGAGTTACCAGTGATCTCTTCTTGGGGAACAGAGTTACCAGGGATCTCTTCTTGGGGAGCAGAGTTATCTCTTCTTGGGGGATTTCAAGTTTTCTATTCATCTTTTTATTTTCTACCTCCTGTCTCCCCAGTGTGGAGCGACCCAGAGCCAGACCCAGGGTGCCGTGTTCCTGCCTGAGTTTGCTCTGACCCCTCAGGGAAGTTTCCTGGAGGACGCTACCGAGGACCAGTTCCTTACCTACAGATACGACGACCAGGTGGGTACACACATACCAACACAAACACACACACACACACACACACACACACACACACACACACACACACACACACACACACACACACACACACACACACACACACACACACACACACACACACACACACACACACACTCACACACACACACACACACACACACACACACACACACACACACACACACACACACACACACACACACACACACACACACACACACACACACACACAAGCACACACACACACACACACGCACACGCACACGCACACACACACAGTGGAAAACCTGATCCTCTGAGTGGGTCTGCTGTGAGTGGCGTGTGGGAGTAAGGGAGAGAAAGATGGGGTGTTTTTGGGGTGTAGACAACAAATGAGACACACATGACATGTCAAAAGAACAACTATTTATAAGCAGTAGGAAAAGTCCCCAATGTCTTTTTCTACAGTATACACTATGTGAGAAGATATTGAGTGGACCAGGATACAATGCATTCATTCATTCTTCTCTCTGCATCTTCTCAAATGTGGAACATTTTCTCCAGTTTGATTCAATAAAGCAGCGTGCTCCTGCTGATCCATCTGGCGTTGGGCTGAAGAGCTGAGGATAATAAAGATATGTTGGTTTTTTTGCTCCCAATTTGGCCTTTTGGATCAGGAACCACACAATTCTGGTTAAAATGTTGAGTACATGGTGTTTTGAAAAGCTCGCATCTGACCAATATTAGGACAAATGATCCCTAATGATACGCAGAAACATGTCTGAATGTTTAAAGTTGGATTTCTCCTGCATTATTTGTCTGTAATTTGTATGCTTGTATGGCCCATTACTTTTTTTGAAGCACCAAATTCAATAGAAAAACTGCTCTGTCACTTGGCCCATGGGTTAGTAGTTTAATAGAAATGAAAGATGGTATTACATTTGTCTGTGAATTTCAGACATGCAGTTAAATGCCAGAGAGGCTATTGAAGAGAGAACAAGTGGTATAAAGAGGCAGAGCCTGACAGAATATCTGTCCCATTTCTTTTAGGCACACAGTAATGAGACATTTCCTTTAAAACACAGGTTTCCAGGCCATAACCTTTCTGTAGAGATGGACCCTGTACTGGGGACGGGAACGTGGCGGTCACTCACATTATCACAACCACATTAGAACCGTCTGAATCAGTGTTGACTAACTATCACTATTAAGGTTGCAAAATTATAAACTTTCCCAAATTTCCCAAGTTTCCCAGAAATCCTGGTTGGAGAACGCAGGATTTCCTGCTTATTCCCTTCTGATACTGAGAATCATTCAACCAGGATGATTTAGTCAGCAACGTCACTGTGACCATGTCGGTCCCCAGACCTGCTGCTATAGGGACTTGACTTAGGACTGGGTGGGTACTCAGTACAGGGGCACAACTTTGGTTTTAGGGGGAAAGTTTAAAAAAGTTTTTATAAATCCAGTCAGATAAACATTCCAAACAGCCTATCCGACCGCTCGGAGGCGTCCACATGGTCCTAGAGCACACCGTTGCCTCGTTTTGTATCACATTCCAATTATAAAACTGGGGGGGACAAAAATGCAATTTCAGAATGTGGGGGGGACATGTCGCCCCTGACTCAGTATGTACAGTTTAGATATCCCAGCGCTACTAGGAGGATTTGTATGGAATGGGGGGCTTACCTGGGGAATGTCATATATTCCATGAGAGAAAATGTGATGGCATCTCCCCCAAAAATGTAACATTTATTTATTAAAACTGACACGTTTTGACCTCATTCAGGATTTGTCAAAGCTTTTGGTCTTTTTGGGGAGATGCCATAACTTTTATTTTTTGAGTACACCGTATGTTTGGCTCTGTTGAAAACTTTGCGAATGATTCAGCTTGTCTCCCCTAGTCTTCAGTGATGCAGCCATGTTAAGTCCAAGATTGTAGAATTGGATGCTTCTGTCTCTCTCTTGTTGAGGCTGTGTGTCTAATGCTGCTCATGTTCCTGACTCAGACATGTCTTGATGAGTGATAGAGCTGCATTAAGCTACACAGACACGCTGGATAGTCTGTACATTTGAGTCTTGTTTTGGGTTTCTCTGTGTTAGTGGATGTGTGACTAAACCTGTTCATGACTTACACCTGAGCTACATTAACATGGCTGATATATCTGTAGTATCTATACACTGTAGTCTGCATAGTGTTCGTTGGAGTCTTGTTTTGGGTTTCTCTGTGTTAGTGGATGTGTGATGAAAGCTGCTAGGAAGTAAATTCATGGGGGAATGTGTGGCTAAGCCAGACATTGTCTGGTCACTGGGACTGCTGCCAGGTGGCTCAGTGGGTTGGAGTGTGGTGCTGTGGTGCTGGCCGCGGGAAGATCAAGGTTGTGGGTTCAATTCCCACGTCGGTCTCATACGCTGACTATGTGTTCACTGGGAGGAGGTTTTCACACACGGGGTTTATTGCATTCAACCTGACTTTAGTAAAACATGTCCTGTAATGTGAATACTCTGAGAAATATGTATTTTCAAATGACACACACACCTTCGAAAGTAATGTGAAGAGCTGGATGAACATGGACGCTCTCAGAGTGATATGAACCAAACTGAGTCCTTCCCTTGGGTCTTTTCTGCTTAACATAAAGACATTTGCACCACATCACACAATGCCACGGTACCCTCTAGATCTTCTATCTATTGTACAGCAAAAAAAGTGAGACTTTCTTGTGTGTTATTTAGTCTTAACCCAGATACTGCTGATAGGGGTTCATTGAAAAGGGGACCCCAGGTCATCTCAGAGACAGGAACAATACTCATAGCTTAGGCACCATGACTTGGTCCCAAGTGGCACCCTAGTCCCTATATAGTGCACTACATTTGACCAGGGTCTTTAGGCCTCTGGTCAAAAGTAGTGCACTATATAGGGAATAGGGTGTAATATATATGACAAAGTGCCGACATACAAATTGCTGTATGACCCTGCGAATAGAGGAATGATCGAGGTAGACATCTGTTCCTAACACTTTCTCCTGTGGTAGTCTTGGACCGGAGCCTGCATTGACTTAGAAAGCCACTATAGGAGGAACAAAGAGACTGCCTGAGGCTGAGCCAGTCTGTGGAACACACACACACACACACATGCAGGCAAGCAGACATGCACACACACACACACACACATACAGCGCCTACAGAAAGTATTCATACCCCTTGACTTATTCCACATTTTGTTGTGTTACATCCTGAATTCAAAATGGATTGAATCCATTTTTGTCTCACCCATCTACACACAATATCCCATAATGACAAAGTGAACACATGTTTTCAGAAATCTCATTTACATAAGTATTCACACCCCTGAATCAATACTTTGTAGAAGCGCCTTTGGCAGCGATTACAGCTATGAATCTTTCTGGGTAAGTCTCTAAGAGCTTTCTACACCTGGATTGTGCAACATTTGCCCATTATTCTTTTCAAAATTATTACATCTCTGTCAAATTGGTTGTTGAACATTGCTAGACAACCATTTTCAGGTTTTGCCATAGATTTTCAAATAGATTTGAGTCTGTAACTCGGCCACTCAGGAACATTAATAGTTGTCTTGGTAACTCCAGTGTAGATTTGGCCTTGTGTTATAGGTTCTTGTCCTGCTGAAAGGTGAATCTCCCAGTGTCTGGTGGAAAGCAGACTGAACCAGGTTTTCCTCTAGCATTTTGCCTGTGCTAAGCTCCATTCTGTTTTTTTTTCAGGACAAAAAGTCAATTGCTTTGCCACATTTTTGTTGCAGTATTACTTTAATGCTTTGATGCAAACAGGATGCATGTACAGGCTTCCTTCTTTTCACTCTGTCAATTAGGTTAGTATAGTGGAGTAAATACAATGTTGTTGATCCATCTTCAGTGTTCTCCTATCACAGCCATTCAACTCTGTAACTGTTTTAAAGTCACCATTGGTCTCATGGTGAAATCCCTGAGCGGTTTCCTTCCTCTCTGCCAACTGAGTTAGGAAGGACACTTGTATCTTTGTAGTGACTGGGTGTATTGATACACCATCCAAAGTGTAATTAATGCTCAAAGGGATATTGAATGTCTGTTTTTTTACCCATCTACCAATTGGAAAATTGTAACCTCCCTGTCTTTGTGGCTGAATCTGTGTTTGAAATTCCCTGCTCGACTGAGGGAGATAGTCATTCAGAAATCTTGTTAAATACTGTTATTGCACACAGAGTGAGTTTATTATTAAGTGTTTTGTTAAGCAAAGGTTTACTCCTGAACTTATTTAGGCTTGCCTAACAAAAGGGTTGAATAATTTTTGACTCAAAACATTTCAGCTTTCCATTTTCAATGAATTAGTAGAAATGTGTAAAACCATAATTCCACTTTGTCATTATGGGGTATTGTGTGTAGATGGTCATTATGGGGTATTGTGTGTAGATGGTCATTATGGGGTATTGTGTGTAGATGGTCATTATGGGGTATTGTGTGTAGATGGTCATTATGGGGTATTGTGTGTAGATGGTCATTATGGGGTATTGTGTGTAGATGGTCATTATGTGGTATTGTGTGTAGATGGTCATTATGGGGTATTGTGTGTAGATGGTCATTATGGGGTATTGTGTGTAGATGGTCATTATGGGGTATTGTGTGTAGATGGTCATTATGTGGTATTGTGTGTAGATGGTCATTATGGGGTATTGTGTGTAGATGGTCATTATGGGGTATTGTGTGTAGATGGTCATTATGGGGTATTGTGTGTAGATGGTCATTATGGGGTATTGTGTGTAGATGGTCATTATGGGGTATTGTGTGTAGGCCAGTGAAAACCATCTCCATTTATTCCATGTTGAATTCAGGCTGTAACAACAACGTGGAAAAAGTCAACGGGTGTGAATACGGTATGTTCACACACACACACACACACACACACACACACACACACACACACACACACACACACACACACACACACACACACACACACACACACACACACACACACTGCCTGAGGCTGCTAAACCAACCAGTCTATGGAACACACACAAACACACACACATGCATACACACACACACAGACACACACACACGGAGACACACACACTTCCACACGCCCCCCGCTCGCACACACACACTGCCAGGGACCCTATACCAGCCAGCTTAGGGAACATCTGGAATGCGCTGCACTGTATAGCAGAGAGAAACATCTGGAATACACTGCACTGTATAGCAGAGAGAAACATCTGGAATACACTGCACTGTATAGCAAAGAGAAACATCTGGAATACACTGCACTGTATAGCAGAGAGAAACATCTGGAATACACTGCACTTGTATAGCAGAGAGAAACATCTGGAATGCACTGCATAGTAGAGAGACACATTTGGAATGCACTGCACTGCATAGCAGAGAGAAACATCTGGAATGCACTGCATAGTAGAGAGAAACATCTGGAATACACTGCACTGTATAGCAGAGAGAAACATCTGGAATGCACTGCTCTGTATAGCAGAGAGAAACATCTGGAATGCACTGCACTGTATAGCAGAGAGAAACATCTGTAATGCACTGCACTGTATAGCAGAGAGAAACATCTGGAATGCACTGCACTGCATAGTAGAGAAACATTCAGAATGCACTGCACTGTATAGCAGAGAGAAACATCTGGACTGCACTGTATAGCAGAGAGAAACATCTGGAATACACTGCACTGTATAACAGAGAGAAACATCTGCACTGCACTGTATAGCAGAGAGAAACATCTGGAATGCACTGCACTGTATAGCAGAGAGAAACATCTGGAATACACTGCACTGTATAGTAGAGAGAAACATCTGGAATGCACTGCAATGTATCGCAAAGAGAAACATCTGGAATACACTGCACTGTATAACAGAGAGAAACATCTGCACTGCACTGTATAGCAGAGGGAAACATCTGGAATACACTGCACTGTATAGCAGAGAGAAACATCTGGAATACACTGCAATGTATCGCAAAGAGAAACATCTGGAATGCACTGCACTGTATAGTAGAGAGAAACATCTGGACTGCACTGTATAGCAGAGAGAAACATCTGGAATGCACTGCAATGTATCGCAAAGAGAAACATCTGGAATGCACTGCACTGTATAGCAGAGAGAAACATCTGCACTGCACTGTATAGCAGAGAGAAATGTGTAGCATGGGACGTTTCATGATTTTGACACACGCGCACACACCTTGTTTGTTAGTCATGATAAATTGAGATGCCGGTTGAGAAGCAGGCCTGTTATTTGCCCACATGAGCGTGCGTTGTGTCAACTTCTCATTCTGGTGTCATTCACCAGACTGGTGTGTTATTCTAGCATTAACGTGTGCATGTGTGTCTTTGACTGTCTGTGTGTCTGTCTGGATATTATTTTAGGGGTCTAAGTGGTTTTTGGTTGAATGGGCTTTAGTTAGAAAACATGGGCCTCTGTTTGGTGTGTGAGGAATGAGTTGAGACTATGGATTGGACATGCAAGAGAGTCATACACACACACGCACGCACACACGCAAACACACATGCAGGCAGACACACACACACACACACACGCACGCACGCACGCACACACACTGCTGAAGGTTTAACAGCTGTAGTGTTAGTGTACAGGGTCTTTACATTCTCTCATAGCTTGTAGATCTAACACAGTGGCCACTTAGGAGCCACACATGCACACTCTCTCAGGAGGGAGGCGAAGGTTGTGAAGGGTTAACGACGCAGGGGTTAGTTGGGTTGTCCTCACAAAATGACTGCTGGTATGAGGGGAGGGGAAGGTTAAGGGAAGGTTGTTGGAAGGTTGAAGTTAAAGAGAGAGGAGCTGCTTTAGGATTCAGGAATAACTGCTGTATTGGGGGGAGGGAAAGGTTAGCGTGAAGGTTAGCTGAGGGTTAGGACAAGGTTAAAGGAACGCAGGATTGTGCTGCACAACAAGTGTGTCCCATATAACCTCAATCCACTCTGACCTGTGTTACTAAACTCTTTCCCAAATAGTTGGCCCGTACAGTGGCTCTTGGCTAAAGACAGGGTTGGCCAGAAACTTGTTTTTGTAAATTTTGCTCAGTCACAGCAAAGACATTTAACCAATGTCAGTGTGTACCTTTATAGCCACGTGTATTTGGCATGTAATTACAAGAACCATAACCAGTAGTGTCAGAACTGGACCGCCCCTTTAAATGTTCCGCTCAGTTGAGTAGTGTATTTGTCCTTCTCAGCACGACCACCTCTATCTCCTAGCTCTTTGTACTACAGCCTGTTACAGTCAACAGGAGTGGCTGAGATTAGCTAACACACAGAAAGATCAGCCGCTGTGGGTTTAGTGGCTTTAGGAGGTTAGACAAGCACAGTAAACTGCTGGGCAGTAAAACAGAGAGGCATGTAAAGGCCATGGACTCATCCCAAATTGCACCCAATTCCCTGCATAGTGCACTACTTTTGACTAGGGCCCATAGTGCACCACTTTGGGCATAGGTTGCCATTAATTTTCAGACACAGCCTTGGTGTACATTCTGTCTAGTGTGCTTTCCCTACAAGCAAATAGAGAGGCATGGGAGGAGCTTGTGAGAGCAAACGGGCGGTTGTGTGTGTGTGCGTGTGCGTGCGTGTGTGTGTGTGTGTGTGTGTGTGTGTGTGTGTGAGAGAGAGAGGGAGAGAGAGAGGGAGAGAACTTATCGCTTTGCAAGTAATTCCTCTGGATCCAGTCCTCTGCAAAACAAGAGGAGACGACAGTGTCAGTCAGAGAGAGAGAGAGAGAATGGGATGAGGGTAACAACACAGTCCAAAGCCAAAATAGAGTCTTTCTTGTGAAACTTTACGGCTCTACCGAGATCCCTAAAAATATGGGGCTTTTTAAAAATCTTGACACACTGCACAGATCCAGCGCTACCCCGCCTCGTTGCCTCATTCTAGGGACAATAGGGTCATAAATTACCTGTCAGAGGAGCTTACAAAGACATCTAACATGAGCAGCAATGTAACCGGCTGGAACACCAAAAGCCTCATGTGAAAGTTGTAGGCCTAAATCAAATGAGAAAAGGTCGAAGCTCAGAATGCACACTATCTGATATTCTGTGTGTGTGTTTGTGTGCTTACGTACGTGCGTGTGTGTCTGTGATGTACAGTGCCTTCGGAAAGCATTCAGACCCCTTGACTTTTTCCACATTTTGTTACGTTACAGCCTTATTCTAAAATAGATTATATACAAAAAAATCCTCAGCACCCTTAACACAATACCCCATAATGACAAAACAAAAACAGGTTTGTAGAAAATGTATACCTTTACATAAGTATTCAGACCCTTTGCTATGAGACTCGAAATTGAGCTCAGGTGCATCCTGTTTCCATTGATCATCCTTGAGATGTTTCTACAACTTGATTGGATTCCACCTGTGGTAAATTAAATTGATTGGACATGATTTGGAAAGGCACACACCTGTCTATATAAGGTCCCACAGTTGACAGTGCATGTCAGAGCAAAAAACCAAGTCATGAGGTCAAAGGAATTGTTCGTAGAGCTCCGAGACAGGATTGTGTCGAGGCACAGATCTGGGGAAGGGTACCAAAAAATGTCTGCAGCATTGAAGGTTCCCAAGAACACAGTGACCTCCATTCTTAAATGGAAGAAGTTTGGAATCACCAAGACTCTTCCTACAGCTGGCCGCCCGGCCAAACTGAGCAATCGGGGGAGAAGGGCCTTGGTCAGGGACCAAGGACCCGATGATCACTGACAAAGCTCCAGTTCCTCTGTGGAGATGGGAGAGCCTTCCAGAAGGACAACCCTCTCTGCAGCACTACACCAATCAGGCCTTTATGGTAGAGTGCCCAGACGGAAGCCACTCCTCAGTAAAAGGCACATGACTGCCCGCTTGAAGTTTGCCAAAAGGCACCTATTGACTCTCAGACCATGAGAAACAAGATCATCTGGTCTAATGAAACCAAGATTCAACTCTTTGGCCTGAATGCCAAGTGTCACATCTGGAGGAAACATGGCATCATCACTACAGTGAAGCATGGTGGTGGCAGCATCATGCTGTGGGGATGCTTTTCAGCGGCAGGGACTGGGAGACCTGTCAGGATCGAGACAAAGATGAACGGAGTAATGTACAGCGAGATCCTTGATGAAAACCTGCTCCAGACCTCAGACTGGGGCGAAGATTAAGCTTCCAACAGGACAACGAACCCTAAGCACACAGCCAAGACAATGCAGGAGTGGCTTTGGGACAAGTCTCTGAATGTCCTTGAGTGGCCCAGCCAGAGCCCGGACTTGAACCCGATCGAACATCTCTGGAGAGACCTGAAACGAGCTGTGCAGCAACGCTCCCCATCCAACCTGACAGAGCTTGAGAGGATCTGCAGAGAAGAATAGGAGAAACTCCTCAAATACAGGTGTGCCAAGCTTGTACCAAATTCAAGGCTGTAATTGATGCCAAAGGTGTTTCAACTTAGGAAAGGGTCTGAATACTTATGTAAATGTGATATTTTTGTTTTTAATTTTTTTATAAATGATAGAACATTTCTAAACCTGTTTTTGCTTTGTCACTATGGGGTATTGGGTGTAGATTGATAAGGGATAAAAACAATTTAATACATTTTAGAATAATGTGCAACCTAACAAAATGATGGGGAGAGTGATGGTCAGTATGTGTGTGATGGTCAGTATGTGTGTGACGATCAGTATGTGAGTGATGATCAGTATGTGAGTGATGGTCAGTAGGTGTGTGATGATCAGTATTTGAGTGATGGTCAGTATGTGAGTGATGGTCAGTATGTGTGTGATGAACAGTATGTGAGTGGTGATCAGTATGTGTGTGATGGTCAGTATGTGAGTGGTGATCAGTATGTGTGTGATGGTCAGTATGTGAGTGATGGTCAGTATGTGTGTGATGGTCAGTATGTGAGTGATGGTCAGTATGTGTGTGATGATCAGTATGTGAGTGATGATCAGTATGTGAGTGATGATCATTATGTGAGTGATGATCAGTATGTGTGTGATGGTCAGTATGTGAGTGATGATCAGTATGTGAGTGATGCTCAGTATGTGTGTGATGGTCAGTATGTGTGTGATGATCAGTATGTGAGTGATGGTCAGTATGTGTGTGATGATCAGTATGTGAGTGATGATCAGTATGTGTGTGATGGTCAGTATGTGAGTGATGATCAGTATGTGTGTGATGATCAGTATGTGTGTGATGGTCAGTATGTGAGTGATGATCAGTATGTGAGTGATGATCAGTATGTGTGTGATGGTCAGTATGTGTGTGATGATCAGTATGTGAGTGATGATCAGTATGTGAGTGATGATCAGTATGTGTGTGATGGTCAGTATGTGAGTGATGATCAGTATGTGAGTGATGATCAGTATGTGTGTGATGGTCAGTATGTGAGTAATGATCAGTATGTGAGTGATGATCAGTATGTGTGTGATGGCCAGTATGTGAGTGATGGTCAGTATGTGAGTAATGATCAGTATGTGAGTGATGATCAGTATGTGTGTGATGGTCAGTGGCACGCTTTCATTCAGTTGAGTCAGAGGCAGTAGAGAGATGGTGTGAATGTTTTTTTTTCTCTCCATAAAAACAGGAGGGGAACGAGGGATGGAGTAAGGAGGGAGGGAAGGTAGTAACTGTAGGCGTTGGGGAGAGGAGAAACTTTGAGAGAGTTAGAGAGAGAGAGAGAGAGTTAATGAAAGAGAGAAGGAGAGAGGTAGCAGCCTAATAACAGCTTGTTGGTTCCCTCTAGACTCATTAGCTGATTCACTACTGCAACTCTTAATTAGTGCTCTCTATATTATAACATGTAATGACCCCTTTGAATAAGTCTGTCTGAAAGGAGAAGATGAGGAGATAGATGAGGAGATAGAGGAGAAGATGAGGAAAAGATGAGGAGATAGAGATAGAGGAGAAGATGAGGAGATTGAGGAGATAGATGAGGAGATAGAGGAGAAGATGAGGAAAAGATGAGGAGATAGAGATAGAGGAGAAGATGATGATATATAGGAGAAGATGAGGAGAAGAGGAGGAGATAGATGGGGAGATTGAGGAGAAGATGAGGAGAATATGAGGAGATAGATAGAGGAGAAGATGAGGAGATAGATGAGGAGAAGAAGAGGAGAAGATGAGGAGATAGATAAGGAGAAGAGGAGGAGAAGATGAGGAGAAGATGAGGAGATAGAGGAGAAGATGAGGAGATTGAGGAGAAGATGAGGAGATACAGGAGAAGATGAGGAGAAGATGAGGAGATAGAGGGATAAGAGAAGCGGGGCAAAGAGAACAGAGAAGGGGTGAGAGAAAAAGATGAGAGAGAGAAGAGACGGAGAGAGAGAGGAAGTGAGGGAAGACGGAGAGGGAGAGAGAGAGAGAAGACGGGGAGGAGGGAGGGAGAGAGAGGGAAGACGGGGAGAGGAGAGAGAGAGAGCAGCAAGAGGAAACTGAGAAAATAGAGTAAAGGAGTGTATTTGACCTACGCTGCACACAGTGAAAAACACAAGGTCCTTCTTTGTGTGGTATCTCTCTCTCTCTCTCTCTCTCTCTCTCTCTCTCTCTCTCTCTCTCTCTCTCTCTCTCTCTCTCCTCTCTCCTCTCTCCTCTCTCCTCTCTCTCTCTCCCAGGAGTTCTATTGGTTCGAGAGTAGAGGTTGGAACAAACTTTTGCAGTGAAGAGAGTTAGTTACCTTGGAGCGTGCCTAAGCATTTCAAACATTTATGACTCGATCAAACTTATGGTTATGTAGGCATTGACCATGTACCATTTCTAGCGGGTGGTCCATTTATTCTAGAGTTGTAGCTGTTAAATTATAGATGTCTATAAGATGCTTCAGGAATAAAGAACTGACTTTGTCCTCGGTAAAGATGATTTGAGATTCAATACTTTATTTCCATATCGTCCGAAGTTGTAAAGGAATTGACTTATTCCAAGCTTTTTGAAAATTTAACCAAACTACAGTCAAGACAGAACTTTAGAAAGGAAACATTGCTAGTACATTCCCTGAGGAAAGTATTGCTGGGAGGTTGGGAGCGTGTGCACTGGCAAGGCCACAGGAAAAAGGAGAGCCTATTTCACTGATTATTCCAACCTCTCCTCTGGCTTTGAGCAGAGCACCAAAAAACACAGTCCCATTTATCAAGTTGAAACCTTCTGCCTTCATTCTCTCCTCTCCTCCTTTTCTCCTCCCCCTCTCTCTCTTGACCTTGGGTCACGGCACCAGCCACTCCTCTCTGAGGACGCTTCATCCTTTCATTCAGCTTTGATGGACTGAAACAGGAGGATGAATACAAAGTGGTCCTTTCCTTTTTCTCTTCGGGCATGCACAAGGGCACCCCTGTGGTAACCGTGGTAACCCCTCCAACCCAGAGGACCCCGTGCTGTCGTCGGGGTTCGGGTGGGGCAGCGACATGGTACATTCCCAGTAAGACGCACATACACACACACACAAACACACACATACCTTTTATTATGGTGCTCGAATGGAGTAAAACATGGTGTGTGTAACAAAAGAAAGCAATGCATAGATTTTCTGCTACGTTACACCCTTCTGGAGAAAGTCAGTCAGGGCTTTGTTCGACACCCTGTGTGTGTGTGTGTGTGTGTGTGTGTGTGTGTGTGTGTGTGTGTGTGTGTGTGTGTGTGTGTGTGTGTGTGTGTGTGTGTGTGTGTGTGTGTGTGTGTGTGTGTGTGTGTGTGTGTGTGTGTGTGTGTGTGTGTGTGTGTGTGTACACCCCTGATTTTTCTAGCCCAAAATTCCCAAATGTCCCCACTTCTCTGTCACACCCTTTCAACACCCGGAGTCACAACAACACGCCCCTGCATTTGGAATGGTAATCATTTGTAATAGCTTGTCCTTGATGCTCCCTGTCAGTGTCCTAAATGGCTCACTAGTCCCCATATAGGGCACTTCTCAAATGTAGTGCACTATAGAGGGAATAGGGTTCCATTTGGGGCACTCTCTTTTGGGCTGAATCACTGAATCAGAGCCCTCTAGTTCCTCTCTGTCTCATCGTGTTGATTTGGATCTGGCAGAGAAACCTAGGCTTGATTTTCTCCTGCGGCTCAAAGGCTGTGTGCGTCTTCAATGATACCCTATTCCTTACATAGTGCACTACTTTTAATTAGATCCCTATGAGGCCTGGTCAAAAGTAGCTGTCTATAATATAGAGAATAAGTAAGAGTTTTCTCAGGAGAATCTTAACGGGGCATTTAGATTGATCAAAGGAGTAAATAGACCAGGTCAAGAATGGAAGGAGGGATGGAAAGATGAAGGGAGAGATGGAGGGGAGGGTGGGGTGGGGTGTTTTCCTTCCGATCCAAACTTGTTTTTATAATCAGCGCAGTAACTTGGAGTTGAGCTAAGTAGAAACATTCCTCTCCTCTCCTCTACCCTCCTCTCCTCTCTTATTCTCTCCTCCTCTCCTCTCCTCTCCTCTCCTCTCCTCTACCCTCCTCTCCTCTCTTATCCTCTCCTCCTCTCCTCTCCTCTACCCTCCTCTCCTCTCTTATCCTCTCACCTCTCTTCTCCTCTCCTCTACCCTCCTCTCCTCTCTTATCCTCTCCTCCTCTCCTCTCCTCTACCCTCCTCTCCTCTACCCTCCTCTCCTCTCTTATCCTCTCCTCCTCTCCTCTCCTCTCCTCCTCTCCTCTCCTCTACCCTCCTCTCCTCTCTTATCCTCTCCTCCTCTCCTCCTCTCCTATCCTCTCCTCTCCTCTCCTCTACCCTCCTCTCCTCTCCTCTCCTCCTCTCCTCTACCCTCCTCTCCTCTCTTATCCTCTCCTCCTCTCCTCTCCTCTCCTCCTCTCCTCTACCCTCCTCTCCTCTCCTCTCCTCTACCCTCCTCTCCTCTCCTCTCCTCTCCTCTCCTCACTTATCCTCTCCTCCTCTCCTCTCCTCTCCTCCTCTCCTCTCCTCCTCTACCCTCCTCTCCTCTCCTCTCCTCTCCTCTCCTCTACCCTCCTCTCCTCTCCTCTCCTCTACCCTCCTCTCCTCTCTTATCCTCTCCTCCTCTCCTCTCCTCTCCTCCTCTCCTCTACCCTCCTCTCCTCTCCTCTCCTCTCCTCTCCTCTCCTCTACCCTCCTCTCCTCTCTTATCCTCTCCTCCCCTCCTCTCCTCTACCCTCCTCTCCTCTCCTCTCCTCTCCTCTCTTATCCTCTCCTCCTCTCCTCTCCGCTCCTCTCCTCTACCCTCCTCTCCTCTCTCCTCTCCTCTCCTCTCCTCTACCCTCCTCTCCTCCTCTCCTCTCCTCTCCTCTCCTCTCCTCTACCCTCCTCTCCTCTCTTATCCTCTCCTCCTCTCTTCTCCTCTCCTCTCCTCTCCTCTCCTCTCTTATCCTCTCCTCCTCTCCTCTCCTCTACCCTCCTCTCCTCTACCCTCCTCTCCTCTCTTATCCTCTCCTCCTCTCCTCTCCTCTCCTCCTCTCCTCTCCTCTACCCTCCTCTCCTCTCTTATCCTCTCCTCCTCTCCTCCTCTCCTATCCTCTCCTCTCCTCTCCTCTACCCTCCTCTCCTCTCCTCTCCTCCTCTCCTCTACCCTCCTCTCCTCTCTTATCCTCTCCTCCTCTCCTCTCCTCTCCTCCTCTCCTCTACCCTCCTCTCCTCTCCTCTCCTCTCCTCTACCCTCCTCTCCTCTCCTCTCCTCTCCTCTCCTCTCCTCTCCTCTCCTCTCTTATCCTCTCCTCCTCTCCTCTCCTCTCCTCCTCTCCTCTCCTCTACCCTCCTCTCCTCTCCTCTACCCTCCTCTCCTCTCCTCTCCTCTCCCCTCCTCTCCTCTCCTCCTCTCCTCTACCCTCCTCTCCTCTCCTCTCCTCTCCTCTCCTCTACCCTCCTCTCCTCTCTTATCCTCTCCTCCCCTCCTCTCCTCTACCCTCCTCTCCTCTCCTCTCCTCTCCTCTCCTCTCTTATCCTCTCCTCCTCTCCTCTCCGCTCCTCTCCTCTACCCTCCTCTCCTCTCCTCTCCTCTCCTCTCCTCTACCCTCCTCTCCTCCTCTCCTCTCCTCTCCTCTCCTCTCCTCTACCCTCCTCTCCTCTCTTATCCTCTCCTCCTCTCCTCTCCTCTCCTCCTCTCCTCTCCTCTACCCTCCTCTCCTCTCCTCTCCTCTACCCTCCTCTCCTCTCTTATCCTCTCCTCCTCTCCTCTACCCTCCTCTCCTCTCCTCTCCTCTACCCTCCTCTCCTCTCCTCTCCTCTCCTCTCCTCTACCCTCCTCTCTTCTACCCTCCTCTCCTCTCTTATCCTCTCCTTCTCTCCTCTCCTCTCCTCCTCTCCTCTCCTCTCCTCTACCCTCCTCTCCTCTCTTATCCTCTCTTCTCCTCTCCTCTCCTCTCCTCTACCCTCCTCTCCTCTACCCTCCTCTCCTCTCTTATCCTCCTCCTCTCCTCTCCTCTCCTCTCCTCTCCTCTCCTCTCCTCTCCTCTCCTCTCCTCTCCTCTCCTCTCCCTCTATCTAGCTCTCCCTCTATATATCTCTCCCTCTATCTATATCTCCCTCTATCTAGCTCTCCCTCTATCTATCTCTCCCTTTATCTAGCTCTCCCTCTATCTAGCTCTCCCTCTATCTATCTATCTCTCCCTCTATCTATCTCTCCCTCTATCTATCTCTCCCTCCGGTTATGTACCTCTCTTCTTTCCAACCTGTAACAGAAGACTAATTGCATCAATTCAGTCCCCTTTGGGAAGTCACTTTGACACTCACATGCACACACACACACACACACACACACACACACACACACACACACACACACACACACACACACACACACACACACACACACACACACACACACACACACACACACACACACACACACACACACAGAGAGAGACACATCCACATAGAGACACACACACTTAAATGAATAAGGGCTCTATACTGACCCCTGATGGGATGTGTAGGGCCATCAGTAGTTCTGAAGAGTGTTCCGGAATAGTTCCTTCATCCCTCAGGGAGTCCTTGGGAGATAAGAATAGCCCCATTTGTTGGTTGCTGAATGTCCTAAGTGCTATGTGTGTGTGTGTGTGTGTGTGTGTTTGTGTGGAGGAACTTCATTAAGAGACACTTTTAGATGAAAGAGTGTGGGGCCGCAGCTGTTCCCGCACAGGTACTGTATCAGGCCCTGGAGGCCCCTGCTCATTAATACACTGGCTAAGACTTTATTAAACACTTTATTCTCTATTCAGACATGCTGAAGGGCACCTCAGATTCAAACTGAAACTGGCTCACACACACACACATATACACATACACACACACACACACACACACACACACACACACACACACACACACACACACACACACACACACACACACACACACACACACACACACACACACGTTATACAGTCATATGGTGAATACCATTTTATACAGACTTGCCTCGTTAAATAAAGGTTAAATAAAAATAGAAATAAAAAGCTCATGATGGCCTAACCCTAACCCTAACCCTAACCCTAACCCTAACCCTAACCCTAACCGTAACCCTAAGCTCACTGTATCTCTCTTTCTCTCTAACCTCTCTATCTCAGTCCTTCTCTCCCTCTCCATATCTCCAGTGTATGTACTGTATCCAGAGCACTTCATTACTATCAGTCAGTCAGTCAGTCAGTCAGTCAGTCAGTCAGTCCCAGAGCCCAGGGCTGTGTCTCAAAGGGCTTCCTATTCCCTATGTAGTGCACTACTTTTCACCAACTAGATCCCTTTCCCATTTGTTTCCCTACGAGACTCAGACCTGCTGCTACAGCCAATAAGGATGGGCCTGGCTGTGGGGTTGCCAGGGCAACTCTCTGTTTTGTTTACTATTGGACGGTGCGCGGGCCAACCGGACCTGTTTAGCGACCAGCAGCAGTGACATATCAACCTGTGAATGTTGTAACAGAAGTCAGCCGGTTGGTTGGTCAGTTGGTTTGGCAGGCCATTTCCCTTCCATCTGCTAAGACTGTTTGTTTTTCTGCTGTTTCATTTGTTTACTTGACGGTTGAAGTTTGCCGTGTTTTTGAGCACTGACTCAATTGGCAATGCTAATCATTATTTATAGTTGATGATTATTTGGAATCTAAGAGGTTTATTTTGTCTTTGTTAAATGAGTGTTTAGTCTGAAGTGAAGTGGTTTTGAAGACTTGTTTGCCTTTCTCAGAAGTATAGATAAACAAACATTTTCCTTCAAATTGTTGGGCGCTGGTGAAAGGCTGGACAAATTACACTTATATTAATGACAAACACAGCTCCCAACAATAAAACAACTCGGGTTTTTCTTCCTCTCTGTTTTTCTAGTAGTTCTGTCACAAGGTGGACTTTTCTGTTGTAATTTTCTATCAAGTGATAAAAACAACAGCCTCGGTTTGGCGAGTACTTTCACTGTCTCTTACGAGTCCAATAAAAACAAAATTAATTTTGTGATTTAAAAGCTGTGAGATATTTCACTAAAAGGAGGGCTACACTGAACGAGTTTGACAAAACCTAATCCCACATTATGATGAGTGCGTCCCAAATCGTAATGCGTCCCAAATTGTACCCTATTCCCTATATAGTGAATGACTTTTGACCAGGGCTCTTGTCAATAGTAGTGCACTATGTAAGGAATAGGATGCCATTTGGGACGCATTGCAACAACCTCGGATGACCTCAAAACGAAGGGAGTACTTTAACCCTAATATGGGCCGACGCCATACTCCAACAAATCAAACGTTTATTTTCACGACAGACTATTTCAAAGAGCAGACATTCAGGCTGACACATTTAGAGCACAACTGTTGACCTGTAGTCTTGAGTTCAATTGGAGAATAATGATTATACCTTGTTTTATGGAAATCTAACTATATATAGGCTGCTGGTGACTATCTTTCACTTCCTTGGTCAGGTTAAAGGGTCTGTTTGAGTGTTCTTTCTTCATTATTCCCGACTTTTCCCAGATGGCTCAAAACTACATTTCTTTGAAATTGCTTTAATTAATTCATGACTTGGGCAAAACAGGACGATTATCCTGACAAATACACACTGTACCTCCGAAGAGAAGTGATATAAATGTTCAGTCTTTGTAAATGGGCTGTTGGCAGCTCTCCGTACCCCTGGGTTCCAGTAATAGCATTTTAAAGGCATGCTAAATGTTCTCTTTCTGCTGGAGAGACCGGTTCGAAGGTAAACCAAAGCTTTGGTCTGTCCAGGCTCATTTGATGCGTTCTCCTTCCTGTTCTGCTCATTTCAAGATGTGTGTGTTTCATCAGAGTTGGCCTGTAGTTGTTGAGAGATTATTTGCATTTGATATTGCACTATTAATCTTTCCACAAATAAAAAGGATACCAGCAGGACACACCGATACTGAAATCCTACCATAAAAGTTATTATTTTATATTGTATTCTGCATCTTGACATTTCGTACATGTTGTAGCAGATAGCTTTTTAACCCAAAAAGTGCCACTCATTGTCCTTGACCAGTATTTCTCAACACCGCTCCACCGAACATTGTCATTTTATTAACGAGTCTAAATGATCTCAGTAGGTTGCCACCCATTTAGTCGGTACTCAACTGGTATTGACTCCAGCAGTCCTCCAAGGAGGAAGGATAGTTTGCCAGTCCCTGGTCCAAAAAGTCCAGTTCCATGTCTTCAGTGAAGTCACTCTTAGCATTTCAGAAGATTGCTACATCATATTAATGAGACTGTGAACACTCCTTGTTGTGAGATAAAATGTGTGACAATAAACAGAGTAGATGAAACAGAAAATAGTGAGTCTATCTATGTGCATGCTTTTGAGCATCTGTCCATCTGTCTGTCCGTCAGTCCATTCGTCCATCCGTCAGTCCATCTGTCCGTCCATCTGTCCATTCGTCAGTCCATCTGTCCATTCGTCAGTCCATCTATCCGTCCATCTGTCCATCCGTCAGTCCATCTGTCCGTCCATCTGTCCATTCGTCAGTCCATCTGTCCATTCGTCAGTCCATCTGTCCGTCCGTCAGTCCATCCGTCAGTCCATCTGTCCGTCCGTCAGTCCATCCGTCAGTCCATCTGTCCGTCCATCTGTCCATCCGTCAGTCCATCTGTCCGTCCATCTGTCCATTCGTCAGTCCATCTGTCCGTTTGTCAGTCTGTCTGTCCGTCAGTCCATCTGTCCGTCCATCCATTACAGTACATCGATGAAGCACACAAATGACAGTGCGAACAAGCATAGCTACTTCTAATTCTTTGTGTGTGGTTGACTTGACAGGGTCCAATGTGATCACTCTGCCAGACCATGAAATACATTACAGCTGACCCAACTAAACCTCACTCTACCAGACCAGACCATGAAATACATTACTGTCACGCCCTGGCCTTAGTTATCTTTGTTTTCTGTCATATTTTGGTTAGGTCAGGGTGTGACAGGGGGGATGTTTGTGTGTATTTGTCTCGTCTTGGGTGGTCGTATGGTATAGGGGGTTTTGGTAGAGTGTATGGGTTTGTGTTGAGTGTAGGTGTCTAGGTAAGTCTAAGGTTGCCTGAATGGTTCTCAATCAGAGACAGCTGTCATTCATTGTCTCTGATTGGGAGCCATATTTAAGGCAGCCATAGGCATTTGGCTATTGTGGGTAATTGTCTATGTGTAGTGTTTAGTGTCAGCACTATTTTGTTTGAATAGCTTCACGGTCGTCTGTTTGTTGTTTTGTTCGTTTGTTCATCTTCATAATAAAAGAAGATGTCTTTCTATCACGCTGCGCCTTGGTCCACTCTTCTTCCTCATCAAGACGATTGTGACAGAATTACCCACCAAACTCGGACCAAGCAGCGTGTCAAGCAGCAGCAGGAGCAGCGCATACAGGATTCTTGGACTTGGAGGGAGATACTGGATGGTAAGGGACCTTGGGCACAACCGGGAGAATATCGCCTCCCTCGTGAAGAGCTGGATGCAGCTAAAGCCGAGAGGAGGCGATATGAGGAGGCAGCACGGAAGCAAGGCTGGAAGCCCGCGAGTAAAAACCCAAAAATGTATTGGGGGGGGCTACAACGGAGTGTGGCGAAGTCAGGTAGGAGACCTGCGCCAACTCCCTATGCTTACCGTGGAGTGCGAGATGGTGAGATGGTGCGAGATGGTGCGCATGGTGTCTCCTGTACGTGTGCATAGCCCGGTGCGGGTTATTCCACCTCCCTGCACTGGCAGGGCTAGATTGAGTATTGAGCCAGGTGCCATGAAGCCGGCTCAACGCGTCTGGTCTCCAGTGCGTCTCCTCGGGCCGGCATACATGGCACCAGCCTTACGGTGTCCCCGGTTCGCCTTCACAGGCCAGTGCGGGTTATTCCACCTCCCCGCACTGGTCGGGCTACGGGGAGCATACAACCAGGTAAGGTTGGGCAGGCTCAGTGCTCAAGGGAGCCAGTACACCTGCATGGTCCGGTATATCCGGCGCCACCTCCCCGCCCCAGCCCAGTACCACCAGTGCCAACACCACGCACCAGGCTTCCAGTGTGTCTCCAGAGCCCTGTTCCTCCTCCACGCACTCGCCCTATGGTGCGTGTCTCCAGCCCGGTACCACCAGTTCCGGCACCACGCACCAGGCCTACTGTGTGCCTCAGCCGGCCAGAATCTGCCGTCTGCCCAGAGCCGTCAGAACTGCCCGTCTGCCCAGAGCCGTCAGAGCTGCCCGTCTGCCCAGAGCCGTCAGAGCTGCCCGTCTGCCCAGAGCCGTCAGAGCTGCCCGTCTACCCAGAGCCGTCAGAGCTGCCCGTCTGCCCAGAGCCGTCAGAACTGCCCCACTGTCCCGAGCCGTCAGAGCTTCCCGTCTGTCCCGAGCCGTCAAAGCCGCCCGTCTGTCCCGAGCCGCTAGAGCCGCCCGTCTGTCCCGAGCCGCTAGAGCCGTCCGCCAGACAGGAGCAGCCAGAGCCGTCCGCCAGACAGGAGCAGCCAGAGCCGTCCGCCAGACAGGAGCAGCCAGAGCCGCCCGCCAGACAGGAGCAGCCAGAGCCGCCCGCCAGACAGGAGCAGCCAGAGCCGCCCGCCAGCCAGGAGCAGCCAGAGCCGCCCGCCAGCCAGGAGCAGCCAGAGCCGCCCGCCAGCCAGGAGCAGCCAGAGCCGCCCACCTGACCCAACTAAACCCCACTCTACCAGACCATGAACTACATTACACCTGACCCAACTAAACCCCACTCTACCAGGCCAGACCATGAAATACATTACACCTGACCCAACTAAACCCCACTCTACCAGGCCAGACCATGAAATACATTACACCTGACCCAACTAAACCCCACTCTACCAGACCATGAAATACATTACACTTGACCCAACTAAACCCCACTCTACCAGACCATGAAATACATTACACCTGACCCAACTAAACCCCACTCTACCAGACCAGATCATGAAATACATTACACCTGACCCAACTAGACACCAATGACAGGGTGAATCACTGACACCCCACACCACACAGCCCCAGAGACCACAGCCCACAGCCCTACCTCACATCACACAGCCCCAAAGCCCACTACCACCCACAACCCTACAGCCCTGGTTTGGAGCGAGATGCCTGGGCATGTATCAGGTGGAAGGTCCTTAGAGGGAGAGGGAGGTGGGCTGGAGGTTCTGGCCAACACTGGTTGGAATCTCTTTTTCACTTTCTCTCCCTTTTTCTCTCTCTGTTTTGTTATCTTTCCTTTTCCTTCCATCTCTCCCCTTTTCTGTCTCTCGTTCTCTCCATCTCTCTTTCTCCCCATCCCTTTCCCTCTTTCCTTCGTTCTGTTGTTCCATCTCCCTGTCATCCCCAGCTTGGAGCGAATGAGGAATGTTCCATAATTAGGATGAACGATCCCTTCCTCTGAAAGCTTATTTTTACGGCCTGTTATTTTTACCCTCTTCGTTTCCTCTTTTCCCGTTCCCTTGCTTCCTCGTGTGAACTTTCTCTTGTTAGAATTCATTAACACTGCTCACATGGTCCAACAATGGTAAAACGTACAGCACAGTTCAGAGTATTAATATACTGTCACATACATATTTCAGCTCTTTTACATTAGAAATTGTCATCGAAATTGTTAAGGTTTTTAAAACAATAATAATAAATGCAACATTTGGACAACTTTTTGATTTTTTATAATCTATTAGATATACACTACCGGTCAAAAGCTTTAGAACACCTACTCATTCAAGGGTTGTTCTTTATTTTTACTCCTTTCTACATTGTAGAATAATAGTGAAGACATCAAAACTATCAACAGCATTAGGCTGTTGATGAGAGGCATTAGGCTGTTGATGAGAGGCATTAGGCTGTTGATGAGAGGCATTAGTCTGTTGATGAGAGGCATTAGGCTGTCGATGAGAGGCATTAGGCTGTCGATGAGAGGCATTAGGCTGTCGATGAGAGGCATTAGGCTGTCGATGAGAGGCATTAGGCTGTCGATGAGAGGCATTAGGCTGTTGATGAGAGGCATTAGGCTGTCGATGAGAGGCAGTTGGCTGTTGATGAGAGGCATTAGGCTGTTGATGAGAGGCATTAGGCTGTCGATGAGAGACATTAGGCTGTCGATTAGAGGCATTAGGCTGTCGATGAGAGGCATTAGGCTGTCGATGAGAGGCATTAGGCTGTCGATGAGAGGCATTAGGCTGTCGATGAGAGGCATTAGGCTGTCGATGAGAGGCATTAGGCTGTCGATGAGAGGCATTAGGCTGTCGATGAGAGGCATTAGGCTGTCGATGAGAGGCATTAGGCTGTCGATGAGAGGCATTAGGCTGTCGATGAGAGGCATTAGGCTATTTTGCTCTGTTGCTTTATCAGCTGTTGTCCTTTAGGTCAGGAAACATAGTCTTTTTCCCAAATGGCCCCATTTGACCACGGCCCATAGGACTCTGGTCTAAAGTAGTGCACTATACAGGGAATAAGGTGCCATTTGGGACGAGGGTATATCCATTCATGTTTGTGGAGTGGGTGGATGCAGAGTTTTTCTCTCATGACTTTATGTCACTACTGGTTGATGAAGAGTGATAGCACAGCCACATATTCTTGCTCATACGTCATAGCAACGCTTATCATAATAATGCGTTGGTTGATTTGTTTGATTCAATGACCCCTAAGATGAGAGTCAATGTTGTTCTCTAACTATGATGTCTCTGTTTGACTTGAGTCTCTGTGATGTGGTGTTTGAGGTTTTTAAAGGGTAACTGTGGGTTAGGGACTGGCTAAGTTTACTATAAAGCTATACACACACAGGCGTGTACTCACGCACACACACACACACACTGGGCCTTATGCCTTCCATGAAATGGTGATGCTTGTGAAAACAAACTCAAATAATCTGGGCATTTCAGCAGCTTTTGACTGTTTGTTATTTCTCATGTCGGCGTACGATGCGGTTCATGGGAAATCTCTGTTTGTATATGCTCCTTACCAAACGCTTATCACCAGACCTATTGTCAATGATGATGTGTCAGAAACAGGACCACTGGGCAGTTCGTCTTTAGCCCAGTGGGCCTGTCCAAGTTGGGGGTTTTGTGCAGAATGATCATTATTTGGATAATGGGAGCCTGTGTGTTAGAAATGCCTGGGATGATTTCTGGTCCCAGTCTGTCCATGTGATGTGTATTATTACAATCATCAGGCCCGCAAACCAGATGGACTTTCACATTTTTTATTTTAACCTTTATTTAAATAGACGAGTCAGTTGAGAACAAATTCTTATTAACAATGACGGACTATCTGGGAACAGTGGGTTAACTGCCTTGTTCAGGGGCAGAACGACAGATTTTTACCTTGTCAGCTCAGGGATTCGATCCACCAACCTTTCAGTTACTGGCCCAACGCTCTAACCACTAGGCTACCTGCTGGTTACTGGTCCAACACTCTAACTACTAGGCTACCTGCTGGTTACTGGTCCAACGCTCTAACCACTAGGCTACCTGCTGGTTACTTGCCCAACGCTCTAACCACTAGGCTACCTGCTGGTTACTGGACCAACGCTCTAACCACTAGGCTACCTACTGGTTACTTGCCCAACGCTCTAACCACTAGGCTACTTGCTGGTTACTGGTCCAACACTCTAATAACTAGGCTACCTGCTGGTTACTTGCCCAACGCTCTAACCACTAGGCTACCTGCTGGTTACTGGTCCAACGCTCTAACCACTAGGCTACCTGCTGGTTACTTGCCCAACGCTCTAACCACTAGGCTACCTGCTGGTTACTGGTCCAACGCTCTAACCACTAGGCTACCTGCTGGTTACTTGCCCAAAGCTCTAACCACTAGGCTACCTGCTGGTTACTTGCCCAACGCTCTAACCACTAGGCTACCTGCTGGTTACTGGCCCAACGCTCGAACCACTAGGCTACCTACTGGTTACTGGTCCAACGCTCTAACCACTAGGCTACCTGCTGGTTACTGGTCAACGCTCTTACCACTAGGCTACCTGCTGGTTACTGTCCCAACGCTCTTACCACTAGGCTACCTGCTGGTTACTGGCCCAACACTCTAACCACTAGGCTACCTGCTGGTTACTGGCCCAACGCTCTAACCACTAGGCTACCTGCTGGTTACTGGCCCAACGCTCTAACCACTAGGCTACCTGCTGGTTACTGGTCCAACGCTCTTACCACTAGGCTACCTGCTGGTTACTGGCCCAACGCTCTAACCACTAGGCTACCTGCTGGTTACTGGCCCAACACTCTAACCACTAGGCTACCTGCTGGTTACTGGCCCAACACTCTAACCACTAGGCTACCTGCTGGTAACTGGCCCAACGCTCTAACCACTAGGCTACCTGCTGGTACTGGCCCAACCCTCTAACCACTAGGTTACCTTCTGGTTACTGGCCCAACACTCTAACCACTAGGCTACCTGCTGGTTACTGGCCCAACGCTCTAACCACCTGCTGGTTACTGGCCCAACGCTCTAACCACTAGGCTACCTGCTGGTTACTGGTCCAGCGCTCTTACCACTAGGCTACCTGCTGTTCACTGTCCCAACGCTCTTACCACTAGGCTACCTGCTGGTTACTGACCCAACGCTCTTACCACTAGGCTACCTGCTGGTTACTGGCCCAACGCTCTAACCACTAGGCTACCTGGTGGTTACTGGCCCAATGCTCTAACCACTAGGCTACCTGCTGGTTACTGGCCCAACGCTCTAACCACTAGGCTACCTGCTGGTTACTGGTCCAACACTCTAACCACTAGGCTACCTGCTGGTTACTGGCCCAACACTCTAACCACTAGGCTACCTGCTGGTTACTGGCCCAACCCTCTAACCACTAGGTTACCTGCTGGTTACTGACCCAACGCTCTAACCACTAGGCTACCTGCTGGTTATTGGCCCAACGCTCTTACCACTAGGCTACCTGCTGGTTACTGGCCCAACACTCTAACCACTAGGCTACCTGCTGGTTACTGGCCCAACGCTCTAACCACTAGGCTACCTGCTGGTTACTGGTCCAGCGCTCTTACCACTAGGCTACCTGCTGGTTACTGTCCCAACGCTCTTACCACTAGGCTACCTGCTGGTTACTGACCCAACTCTCTAACCACTAGGCTACCTGCTGGTTACTGGCCCAACACGCTAACCACTAGGCTACCTGCTGGTTACTGGTCCAACACTCTAACCACTAGGCTACCTGCTGGTTACTGGCCCAACACTCTAACCACTAGGCTACCTGCTGGTTACTGGTCCAACACTCTAACCACTAGGCTACCTGCTGGTTACTGGCCAGGCGCTCTAACCACTAGGCTACCTGCTGGTTACTGGCCCAACACTCTAACCACTAGGCTACCTGCTGGTTACTGGTCCAACACTCTAACCACTAGGCTACCTGCTGGTTACTGGCCCAACGCTCTAACCACTAGGCTACCTGCTGGTTACTGGTCCAACACTCTAACCACTAGGCTACCTGCTGGTTACTGGTCCGACACTCTAACCACTAGGCTACCTGCTGGTTACTGGCCCAACACTCTAACCACTAGGCTACCTGCTGGTTACTGGTCCAACACTCTAACCACTAGGCTACCTGCTGGTTACTGGCCCAACGCTCTAACCACTAGGCTACCTGCTGGTTACTGGTCCAACACTCTAACCATTAGGCTACCTGCTGGTTACTGGTCCAACACTCTAACCACTAGGCTACCTGCCACCTTGACATATAAACATATACTATACACAGTGCTGATAAATAATACTTAATGGTTCACTGTTTACAGTAAAACATGAGAAGAAATTTGCTCCATCAAAGAGTGCATCCCAAATGGCACCGTATTACCTATGCAGTGCACTACTGTTGACCAAGCCCAATAGGGCTCTGATCAAAACTATTACACTGTAGGGAACAATGTTCCATTTGGGGTGCAGAAAAACATTCCACGTTAAACGAGTGGCTCTAATCACCCTTTGACATGTGCACTGTGTGTTGGTGTTTTCTCAATGTTTGTCTTGACACACTCCCTGGTAATTATATAAGCACAAACTGTCTGCGTCCCAAATGGCACCCTAATACCTAAACCCCCCAAACTCAAGTCTGGACCTGGAAGCCAGTCCCACTGCGGTTTTATTTCATTGTTCCCCTCTAATCAGGGACTGATTTAGACCTGGGACACCAGGTGGGTGATTCCCCTCTAATCAGGGACTGATTTAGACCTGGGACACCAGGTGGGTGATTCCCCTCTAATCAGGGACTGATTCAGACCTGGGACACCAGATGGGTGATTCCCCTCTAATCAGGGACTGATTTAGACCTGGGACACCAGATGGGTGATTCCCCTCTAATCAGGGACTGATTTAGACCTGGGAAACCAGGTGGGTGATTCCCCTCTAATCAGGGACTGATTTAGACCTGGGACACCAGGTGGGTGATTCCCCTCTAATCAGGGACTGATTTAGACCTGGGACACCAGGTGGGTGCAATTAATGTAAGGAAGAACAGAAAACCAGCAGGCTCCGCACCTCGTAGTGTAAGAGTTGAGTACCCTGCCCTACATACTGCACTGCTTCTGACCAGAGCCCTATGGGAAGTAGAAACACTAGAGTCTGTAATGTTTCAAAGATGTCTGGTTCTATCGAACAGTCCTCTTACATGCATCAGACTAACCAATCGTCTGTTAGGCCTAATGGTGGACTCTGTCATACACACAAACACACACACACACACGCGCACACATGCAGGCATCATGCTCGCGCACGCACACACATACACACACACACACACACACACACACACACACACACACACACACACACACACACACACACACACACACACACACACACACACACACACACACACACACACACACACACACACACACACACACACACACACGGTCCTGATGATGTCTCTTTAAATACTGTGGCTGTTAGTCTCATCAGACTCTTGGGTAATCTGCAACATCCTCTTTTACCATCCTCCTTTTTTTTCATCCCTCTTTTCCGTCTGCAGTCTGTTTCCGACGGCCATTTCATGACGTGTATCTGATTGTATTAGCAACCAGAGATTTCCCTCCCTCCCGCTCTCTGCCTCTCTAACCCCCCTAGGACCATTCCATAGCTGGAACATGCTTAAGGATGTGTGTGTTTTGAATCTTAGAGAATGTCCTGTTCCGTCGCTATGTTACCCCAGATGTTGGCTGTCACAGAACCTGTCACAGAACAGCCCTCTCATGGAAGGCAGTGTTCTAGACCAGTGTTTGTCAACTATTTGTGTCTGTCTGTGTGTCTCTGTCTGTGTGTTTCTGTCTGTGTGTGTGTTAGTAATCAGGGACCAGCAAACTATGGTTCCTCCTCCTTGTAGAACCATGTGATCAATGTAATTCAGTGCACTACTTTTGACCAGGACCCATGGCACCCTATTCCCTATGTAGTGCACTACTTTTGACCAGGACCCATGGCACCCTGTTCCCTATGTAGTGCACTACTTTTGACCAGGACCCACGGAACTAATATTCCCTATGTAGTGCACTAATTTTGACCAGGACCCATGTCACCCTATTCCCTATGTAGTGCACTACTTTTGACCAGGACACATGGCACCCTATTCCCTATGTAGTACACTACTTTTGACAAGGGTCTTTTCTTACTAACACTGGTTTTGTTGATACCTGCTTTATTGAGGAACGTTTGACTTACATTGACTGTGATATGATGTTGTCTTACCTAGCTACCTTAAAGGGGAAATCTGAAGTTCAAACAGTAACAAAGCTGCTACCCTGCCACTGTTTTGGGAAACAGCTGAGAGATGGGGCTGGAGAAATGTAACCACTCTCAAATTCAGAGCTATAGATGCAAGGACTGGCCATTCTTGATATCAAAAGTATAGTTTTAACCATGTTTTGAGGGTATATATCATTCATTTAAAAGTCAAAAAAATGGATGTACCAATCCCAGAGTCAGTAAATATACTTGAAAGTACTACTTAAGTCGTTTTTTGGGGTATCTGTACTTTACTTTACTATTTATATTTTTGACAACTTTTACTTCACTACATTCCTAAAGTAAATAATGTACTTTTTACTCCATACATTTTCCCTGACACCTAAAAGTACTTGTTACATTTTGAATGCTTACCAGGACAGGAAAATTGGTTAATTCACACACTTATCAAGAGAACTTCCCTGGTCATCCTTAATGCCCCTGATCTGGCACACTAAACACATGCTTCGTTTGTAAATGATGTCTGTGTTGGAGCTTGCCCCTGGCTATCCGTAAATTAAAAAACAAGAAAATTATGCAGTCTAGTTTGCTTAATACAAGGAATTTGAAATTATTTATACTTTTACTTTTACTTTTGATACTTAAATATATTTTAGCAATTACATTTAAAGTATATTTAGAAACCAAATACTTTTAGACTTTTACTCAAGTAGTATTTTACTGGGTGTCTTTAACTTTTACTTGATTAATTTTCTGTTAAGGTATCTTTACTTTTACTCAAGTATGACAATTGGGTACTTTTTCCACCACTGCACAGATTGCCCCTGTATGTTGAATGCACTGCCTGTTAGATGCTCTGGATAAGTGCGTCTGTTAAATGACCAACATGCACATTTACTTTACGTTGCACTTAAACTTGAGATGCACTTGAGTTTCCACTTACCAGGAGTGGACTAAAGGACTGAACAGTAACAGAAGTGTTGTGTTGAATAAGCAGAAGCGTTATTAGAGCGCCTCTTGAGGGTTCTGAATCTGAACACGTTGACCAGATGCTGTTTGTGCTGTTGCTATAGCTGCCATAAAACCTCTACTGTAGTCGCACTGGGATGCATACATCTATTAATGTCTCCATTTATAACAGAGTCAAATGAAGCTAGGACGATCAGCCAACGACTGTGTGTACACACACAACACAGTGTATACAGTATATTTGAATCCTCACGGACTCACTTGGCCATGGCTGCTGGTAGCTGTTGCTAGGCAGAAAAGAAAACAAATGTCCAGAGCAACAGACCTGATTAGGATATAAGAGAATAAGCCTGTAGTCTTTAATGGAGCTTCAGTAGAGTCCTGTATACACTAAGCCTGCAGTATTTACAACAGACAGTCTGTTTAGAACCACTCAGGTCACCCTGAGAGCTCTCAAGGGCTCAGTACAACATGGCACCCTATTCCATAGTGGACTACTTTTGAGTGCACTATATAGGGGATATGATGTCATTTAGGATGCAACCAACGAGAGCTCTCAGGGTGACCTGAGTTGATGTAAACAGACTGTCCATGACATCCTATTCCCTGCATAGTGCACTAGGTTTAACCAGGGCCCATAGTGCACAATGTAGGCAATAGGGTGCCATTTGAGACGTGGTCATGCTCTTTTACACAGTAACAATGTAGCGATGGTGGTGGAACAGCTGGAGTGGGGCTGGAACCAACAAAACGTTGGTTACAGAGGCCAGACCTCTTGGTAAAGATGGGAAAACTTGGGTGTCAGTGTGTGTGTACTGTGTGTGTGTGTGTGTGTGTGTGTGTGTGTGTGTGTGTGTGTGTGTGTGTGTGTGTGTGTGTGTGTGTGTGTGTGTGTGTGTGTGTGTGTGTGTGTGTGTGTGTGTGTGTGTGTGTGTGTGTGTGTGTGTGTGTGTGTGTGTGTATACTGTATGCGTGTTTGAATGTGTGATTGTAGTTCTATGATCAGAGTGTCCATTGACCTGTGAAGGGCTGGTGTATTTGAGGTTGTATTAGACTATGGGGGGTTCCTGGGAAAATGGGGTTTTAATTGGAGGAGCATGCAGAGTTCCTTCCGTTGGCGCAATGAGAGTTGCTGATTGGACAGCCCCTGGGAGATTTGAGATGTGATTGGGTGCACGCTTTTTGGTTGAGGTGTGTGTATGTGTGTGCATTGCGCAAGCACATGTTTGTGGTGTGTGTAGATGTGTGTGGGAGTGCACGTGTGTGTGTGTGTGTTCTATTTTGAGGCTCATCTGCTCTCATCATTATTATCCCAGTGAGCCGCAGGACTCATTTCCTCCCCAAGGTTCTCCCTCTCTCTCTTTCACTTTCTCTCTCTCTCTTTCTCTCCCTCTCTTTCTTTCTCAGTCTCTCCTTCTCTCCCTTTCCCTCTCTCTCTTTCCCTCTTTCTCTCTCCCTTTTTCTTTCTTTCTTTCCCTCTCTTGCTTTCTTTCTATCTCTCTCTTTCTATTCTTCCTCTTTCATCTTTCACCAGCCCCTCCAGGGTTAGTTCTCATCAGAGAGACAGAAATACCATGGCTCCCTAATATTGGAATGTTGTTGCCCCCCAGGAGTGCCTCCACTCCTCTGTGTGTCACAGATGATTTAAACATGGATGACAGCTCAATGAGATTTAGTGATGCTACTGGAGCTACTGGAGCTTCATAAGAAGTGTCTTGATAAGAGGAACGTGAATAAAGCTATTCTTAACTTCACAGAAAATGACTATATTCTCTACTTCTAATAGAATCAAAAGGTTTTAACTCTTTTAATGAAGCAAAGTCCATTGATCTGCAGTTGAAAGAAGGGTGTTTTGTTTCCACAAAGATGAAGTTCACTGTCATAAGGTTTATTTTTCCATTTCTATTTCATTATGTCTACTATTGCATGATCAATTGGATCAATTGTTTGAGCGTGTGGCCTGTGGTCCAGTAGTTAGTGCTGCTGATCCTGGCACACACATAGCAGGGTTGGCATGGGTTCAAATCTGGCCCACTACCCTTTGACTGAAACGTTTTCTTTGTTCAATTAAAAACACAAACAAATAACAGTAAAAAAGTGGAATATTTGGGCAGACGGTGTGTAAGTGCAGTGCTCTGGCATTGCACCCACAGGGTTCCACCAATCCTTACCTTAAAGGGTAACTCCATGACTTTTCAACCTCCTATTCATTATCTCCAGCACCAAACCAGTGGCTACATATGTGAAAGCAGCACATTTCTACATTTTGTCAGAAAAAATATAAAGTTAAAAAGTTAAACATTTTAAAAACAGTGATTTTCAAACCCCATTCGATTTGCGGTGATGTAGAGAGCAAAAAAAGACCCTTCCTCTGGTTAGAAACAGGTTTTGAAAATCCCTGTTTTTCTTCCTTTTAATCCTACCCTTTGATGTCACAGAGAAGCATCTTTTAGGACCTGTCTTCTTCTCTTTTTAACCACAGCTCATAGAAACACACTGTTTTCACATATGAAGACACTGGTTTGGTACTGGAGATAATGAATAGGAGGTTGAAAAGTGACAGAGTTGCCCTTTAACCATTAGTGAGAAAAATGCAAAACTGACCCAAGATCAACTTCATTCTATACCACCTGTGACTGGCATGCGAGGAGCCAGCTTCTGAGTGGCATGCGATCATGAGATACTACAGTATGTCTGTATTACAACTATAGACAGTAATGTTATCGATAGCTATGAGGCTGCTGTTCCGTCAATGGAAGGAGTGTGTGTGTGTGTGTGTGTGTGTGTGTGTGTGTGTGTGTGTGTGTGTGTGTGTGTGTGTGTGTGTGAACTGTATGTACGTGATACTACATTATATCTACTGTCTGATTGTGTCGTCTATGTGTAGTGGTGGGTCTGCATATAGGCTAGGAACACACCAGTCTAAGTATCACGTTTAATGATGAGAAGATGTCTGTTCCTCCCACAATACAATAGAGTATACTTGTAAAGGTTCTTCTTAGATTTTTAGATATCCCTTTGTCACAGTGAGATAACGCTTCTCCATGACACTGCAGTTAATGTAGTAACCTTATTGTGGGTTTGTGTAGTGTATAAGCTGAGTTACTCAGTAGTAGTTAATGTAGTAACCTTATTGTAGGTTTGTGTAGTGGATAAGGTGAGTTACTCAGTAGTAGTTAATGTAGTAACCTTATTGTAGGTTTGTGTAGTGGATAAGCTGAGTTACTCAGTAGTAGTTAATGTAGTAACCTTATTGTAGGTTTGTGTAGTGTATAAGCTGAGTTACTCAGTAGTAGTTAATGTAGTAACCTTATTGTAGGTTTGTGTAGTGGATAAGGTGAGTTACTCAGTAGTAGTTAATATAGTAACCTTATTGTAGGTTTGTGTAGTGGATAAGCTGAGTTACTCAGTAGTAGTTAATATAGTAACCTTATTGTAGGTTTGTGTAGTGGATAAGGTGAGCTACTCAGTAGTAGTTAATGTAGTAACCTTATTGTAGGTTTGTGTAGTGGATAAGTGGAGTTACTCAGTAGTAGTTAATATAGTAACCTTATTGTAGGTTTGTGTAGTGGATAAGGTGAGTTACTCAGTAGTAGTTAATGTAGTATCCTTAAAGTAGGTTTGTGTAGTGGATAAGGTGAGTTACTCAGTAGTAGTTAATGTAGTATCCTTAAAGTAGGTTTGTGTAGTGGATAAGGTGAGTTACTCAGTAGTAGTTAATGTAGTATCCTTAAAGTAGGTTTGTGTAGTGGATAAGGTGAGTTACTCAGTAGTAGTTAATGTAGTAACCTTATTGTAGGTTTGTGTAGTGGATAAGCTGAGTTACTCAGTAGTAGTTAATATAGTAACCTTATTGTAGGTTTGTGTAGTGGATAAGTGGAGTTACTCAGTAGTAGTTAATGTAGTATCCTTAAAGTAGGTTTGTGTAGTGGATAAGGTGAGTTACTCAGTAGTAGTTAATATAGTAACCTTATTGTAGGTTTGTGTAGTGGATAAGCTGAGTTACTCAGTAGTAGTTAATATAGTAACCTTATTGTAGGTTTGTGTAGTGGATAAGGTGAGTTACTCAGTAGTAGTTAATATAGTAACCTTATTGTAGGTTTTTGTAGTGGATAAGGTGAGTTACTCAGTAGTAGTTAATATAGTAACCTTATTGTAGGTTTGTGTAGTGGATAAGGTGAGTTACTCAGTAGTAGTTAATATAGTAACCTTATTGTAGGTTTTTGTAGTGGATAAGCTGAGTTACTCAGTAGTAGTTAATATAGTAACCTTATTGTAGGTTTGTGTAGTGGATAAGCTGAGTTACTCAGTAGTAGTTAATGGAGTAACCTTATTGTAGGTTTGTGTAGTGGATAAGCTGAGTTACTCAGTAGTAGTTAATATAGTAACCTTATTGTAGGTTTGTGTAGTGGATAAGCTGAGTTACTCAGTAGTAGTTAATGGAGTAACCTTATTGTAGGTTTGTGTAGTGGATAAGCTGAGTTACTCAGTAGTAGTTAATGGAGTAACCTTATTGTAGGTTTGTGTAGTGGATAAGCTGAGTTACTCAGTAGTAGTTAATTTAGTAACCTTAATGTAGGTTTGTGTAGTGGATAAGCTGAGTTACTCAGTAGTAGTTAATATAGTATCCTTAAATATCCTCCGGTATTTTTGTATACTTTTTGCCAGCAGTTCTGAAAGTAGTGCTCATGAGCCAAAATTGGTCCCCAAACATTGCTTACCACGTCACATATATGTGCAGATATGAGCACCACGTCATTCCTCTCTCTCTCTGCTGTGTCCACTGAGATGTTAGGCCTCATTGGATAGCGCTGGGCAGGCCTCTTGCTAGCTGTCACATCAAATGCGAGGGGCTGAAGCTCATTGGCTAGAACTCGAATTGCTAGGGGCCTATTTGGAGGGAAATGTAGCGTGCACAGCTTCAAGAAAACAGTGTCTGTGTTCCAAACATTTATAATACACACCCTCTCCCCTCAACCCTCAAATTAAGTGGACACTTCTGATGGCGTATCATGATGTATGATGAGTTGACACTTGCAGGGCGAGGGAAGAATAAATACATTTTAAATGGACCGTCCTTGCCCGGTAATTTGTCACTTGTTCGTCCCACGGTTGTGTTTTCAGTCATCATGGAACCACCGGTAGCTGCTGTGTGTGCTTTATATGCACTACAATCAATTATGATTGCATTTCATATCTTAGATGACAACACATCCCCAGACATCAAAAGCTAGCCATCCGATGATACCAGGTAAATCAAAAATGACAATGTATAAGTGTGATGTCAGGGAAAGTTGTATTCGCTAGCTAACGTTACCAAAAGCTAACCAGACAAAAACATCATTACTTTTAGGATGCGTGTTTGTGCTGTCATATGCATCAGTAGCACAATTTCTAACTTATTTACATTCGTTCTTACTTATGTTGACTCCATATTGATGTTGGTTTTAAGTTTTGGCTGACTTTTCTTAGCGGATGTACGTACAATCATCGCAAATTGAATAATGGGGCGTTTCAGGCCCCAGAGTGAACAGGTTTGTACACTCGCACACTGTATCAAAAACGAGGGCTGAGGGGCTTACGTTGCCAAGACGTCACAAAGATGTCCATGGGGCTTCCCCCAAGGGCATAAGGCAAGGGTAAGGTGAGGAGGGTGTCTTTTATGTGTGAAACGCAGCCAGTCATTTTCAGACTAGTGATTTCGTGGCTAATTGAGGAGAGACAGTAATTCTGCTCATAGATTTTGCATGTATTAACTACACATTGACATTGACACGTTCAGCCCGAAGCGGGGGGTTTAAAAATGCTTTCTTAGTCACCAAAGTACCGGAGCATGTCTTTGAATGTAGGTTTTGGTAGTGAATTAGGTGAGTTACTCAGTAGTAGTTAATGTAGTAACCACAGGAGGTTGGTGGCACCTTAATTGGGGAGGACGGGTTCGTGGTAATGGCCGGAGCGGAATAAGTCGAATGGTATCAAACACATGGTTTCTATGTGTTTGATTTCTATGCCCTTCCAACTTCCGTTCCAGACATTATTATGAGCCATCCTCCCCTCAGTAGCCTCCACTGGTAGTAACCTTAATGTAAGTTTGTGTAGTGGATGAGGTGAGTGACTCACAAAGTACTTTGAGAGCCATGTGAAATTATGCCATACATGATATGCTATCCGTCATAATTATCATTGTGTAACTATTTGAGAGGCCATTGTCATCCGAAACCTAAACATTGAGAGAAAAATCATTTGTAAAAGCACACAAATCGGATCCCACTTACTAGTCCAATTAATCCACAATGCTTACACAGTCTTGACTTCCTGTATTTCCTTAAGAGACAGTTTGAGGTCAAATATACTGTTAGTTAAAAATTGGGTATTGAATGATCTTTGCATTGCATTTGCATGGCATGGAATTCAGTGGACATGAAAATCCCTAGAATTCCAAAACCTTTGTTTTTCCTTGGTCACACGGGATGTCTGTTTACTTCCCTGTTCCTGTGATTGTAAGATGGCCGCCAAGGTTCCCGAGGTCATGACCTTTACCGTCCTGAAGAAGATGTTTCCCTTAACCACAGATCTAGGATTAGATTCCGACCCCCAAATCCAGTACCAAACCATCATAGGGAGAAAATTCAAAACTGACCTTAGATCAGTGACTGAGAACAACTTCATCCTACTCCCTCCACATAACTATTTTAATGTATTTCTCCTTTATTTGTTTAGCCACTCCTGCAAACCTTGGTCTGCAGAACAACTTAAAACACACATTTGTAACTTTATTGCATCATTTCTTAATCACGGTGGAGCCATTTTGTGTCTGAAGCTAACCGCTAGCCACAATTCCACATGGCCTGTAGTTTATGCGGACGCTAATGGCGGTTTAATTACAGGCAATAGTTCATCTGGTACAGTATTAGATGAAGTGAAGGTTTACAGCCGGGCTTAGAACTACTAAACCTACCTGTAGGGGATTGTGGTAGAACTCTGGAAGCCAATGAAGATTGATCTTCTAGAACTGATTGTGTTCTAATCAGACCATTAAAGCGGATGTACAGGATTTTAACAACTTGATTTTTAACAACTTTATGTTAGATGGTTCCTACGTTCAGGTTCCTACGTTCATCTAACATCAAGTTGTAAAATCCTGGACTTCTCCTTTAAGTTGGAGGGTTGAAACACAATGATAGATTGTGATGGGGCTGTATGGAAATGCATGTTGTGTTGTTTTAATGGAATGGCATCTGTGCTCTAGTGTGGCTTCTATGGGGCTTGGCCAAACTATGATGTGGAGTCTATGGATCACGCTGAAATGGACCTGGGCCAGGTTAGACCTACATTACAGAATGATATTCACTACAGCAGCTGTGCTTTTAACTTTACGGAATATCTGGCTTCAGAATCATTCTCCAAATGAGCCATTTACAGGTCTGACTGACCGAAAATAAGTTATACTACAAAAGAAATTCAGGTATGTTATTATTGTTACATCAGATTCACTGTCTTCTACACACTTATTATTCAAAACATCACTTAATCCCACCGTTGCCACCGTTGCCACCGTTGCCACACAGGGATGGACAGGCAGTGGGAGGTACTATTGATTGAGTGAATCCCAGACGATCAGTTTCAGTCTCGTTAACATGTTGGCTGTGTCCCAAATGACACCCTATTCTCTACAGTATATAGTGTACTAATTCTGACTAGAGGCCTATAGTCCCTAGTCAGAAATAGTGGACAACACAGGATTAAGGTGCCATTTTGAATGAAGCTCACGACTTCCAGTAAAATATTCAATAATATCTGTAATGAGATTAAGAGGCGTTTGGACACCATTTCCTCCCTAGCTGAGGGAGTTATAAGAGTAGTATTACGTCAAAGCAGCAAACTCTTGTAGATAACACCCTGCGGTAGATAACACCCTGCAGTAGATAACACCCTGCAGTAGATAACACCCTGCAGTAGATAACACCCTGCAGTAGATAACACCCTGCTGTAGATAACACCCTGCTGTAGATAACACCCTGCTGTAGATAACACCCTGCAGTAGATAACACCCTGCTGTAGATAACACCCTGCTGTAGATAACACCCTGCTGTAGATAACACCCTGCTGTAGATAACACCCTGCAGTAGATAACACCCTGCTGTAGATAACACCCTGCTGTGGATAACACCCTGCTGTAGATAACACCCTGCAGTAGATAACACCCTGCAGTAGATAACACCCTGCAGTAGATAACACCCTGCAGTAGATAACACCCTGCTGTAGATCACACCCTGCTGTAGATAACACCCTGCTGAAGATAACACCCTGCTGTAGATGACACCCTGCTGTAGATAACACCCTGCTGTAGATAACACCCTGCTGTAGATAACACCCTGCTGTAGATAACACCCTGCAGTAGATAACACCCTGCTGTAGATAACACCCTGCTGTAGGTAACACCCTGCTGTAGATAACACCCTGCTGTAGATAACACCCTGCAGTAGATAACACCCTGCAGTAGATAACACCCTGCTGTAGATAACACCCGGCAGTAGATAACACCCTGCAGTAGATAACACCCTGCTGTAGATAACACCCTGCAGTAGATAACACCCTGCTGTAGATAACACCCTGCAGTAGATAACACCCTGCAGTAGATAACACCATGCTGTAGATAACACCCTGCTGTAGATAACACCCTGCTGTAGATAACACCCTGCTGTAGATAACACCCTGCTGTAGATAACACCCTACAGTAGATAACACCCTGCTGTAGATAACACCCTGCTGTAGATAACACCCTGCTGTAGATAACACCCTGCTGTAGATAACACCCTACAGTAGATAACACCCTGCTGTAGATAACACCCTGCTGTAGATAACACCCTGCTGTAGATAACACCATGCTGTAGATAACACCCTGCAGTAGGTAACACCCTGCTGTAGGTAACACCCTGCTGTGGATAACACCCTGCAGTAGATAACACCCTGCTGTAGATAACACCCTGCTGTAGATAACACCCTGCTGTAGATAACACCCTGCTGTAGATAACGCCCTGCTGTAGATAACACCATGCTGTAGATAACACCCTGCTGTAGATAACACCCTGCAGTAGATAACACCCTGCAGTAGATAACACCCTGCAGTAGATAACACCATGCAGTAGATAACACCCTGCAGTAGATAACACCCTGCAGTAGATAACACCCTGCTGTAGATAACACCCTGCTGTAGATAACACCCTGCAGTACATAACACCATGCTGTAGATAACACCCTGCTGTAGATAGCACCCTGCAGTAGATAACACCCTGCTGTAGATAACACCCTGCTGTAGATAACACCCTGCAGTAGATAACACCCTGCAGTATTTAACCTCTTGCTGTAGATAACATGATAAAAACATAAATACTAATTTGTTTCCCATTGGGCGGCAGGTAGACTAGTAGTTAAAGCATTGGACTAGTAACCGAAAGGTTTCAAGATCGACTCCCCGAGCTGACAAGGTAAAAATCTGTCGTTCTGCCCCTGAACAAATGCAGTTAACCCACTGTTCCTAGGTCGTCATCGTAAATAAGAATTTGTTATTAACTGACTTGCCTAGTTAAATAAAGGTTAAAAAAAAGTAATAATGATAACCGTTGTCCGAGAGGATAAGCAACTAATGTTTGTGTGTGTATGTGTGTTGTTAAGATCATCAACCAGTCTACTTTCCCAAATCGGAGATGTGTTCGTTCTCAAACACACGCGAAACAGTTGCACATCGTTGCCAAACCCTTCTATAAACAGCAGCTAGTCCTGATGAATCACAGTGTTACTTCTGGGCATTTTGAACGCAGCCTCTCGGCTTTGACGGATGATTTACGAAGCCAGCCTCCTATTTCTCACAACCTCCCGTTTACGTTCCCTCCCCTGGCTTCACAATTAGTGTCCGACAAATTGGCAACAGGGGAATTAGCCTGCTAAAGCCTGCAGCCACACCAGGCCTCGTAGGAACGAGCCTCTGATCAAATGTTTGGATCTGCCGGATGAGTGATTGTTGCTTGGTGTCGAATAAGTGGAGCCGGTCAAGGTGTGTGTGTGTGTGTGTGTGTGTGTGTGTGTGTCTGTGTGTGTGTGTGTGTGTGTGTGTGTGTGTGTGTGTGTGTGTGTGTGTGTGTGTGTGTGTGTGTGTGTGTGTGTGTGTGTGTGTGTGTCAGCGTATGTCAGCGTATGTGCGAGAGGGGGAGATGTTTGGTGTGTGTGTTTGTGCGTGCATGCATGTGTGTGTGTGTGACAGAGAGAGGGAGAGTGTGTATGTGCTTTCATGTTTCGCATGCTGTGTGTGAAAAATGGAACCCTTGTTACCGGCAAGGGAAAGCTTGCTAACGTTCCTTTACCTTTGCTACAGTCTGTTTCCAAATGAGAGAAACTAGGAAACCACTGTGGAAAGTCATTATTTGTGTTCCAAATTGCACCCTATTCCCTATATAGTGCACTACTTTTGACCAGAGCTCTATAGACCCTGGTAAAAAGTAGTGCATTATACTGTATAGGGGACAGTGTTCTATTTGGGACATCACATATAAAATGAGCGTGTGCATCCGTGCGTCTCTGTGTGCGTGTGCATCCGTGCGTCTCTGTGTGCGTGTGCATCCGTGCGTCTCTGTGTGCGTGTGCATCCGTGCGTCTCTGTGTGCGTGTGCATCTGTGCGTCTCTGTGTGCGTGTGCATCCGTGCGTCTCTGTGTGCGTGTGCATCCGTGCGTCTCTGTGTGCGTGTGCATCCGTGCGTCTCTGTGTGCGTGTGCATCCGTGCGTCTCTGTGTGCGTGTGCATCCGTGCGTCTCTGTGTGCGTGTACATCCGTGCGTCTCTGTGTGCGTGTGCATCTGTGCGTCTCTGTGTGCGTGTGCATCCGTGCGTCTCTGTGTGCGTGTGCGTCCGTTCGTCTCTGTGTGCGTGTGCATCCGTGCGTCTCTGTGTGCGTGTGTAGCTTTGACTCTTGACCTCTCAGAGGTAGTGCTGGCTCAACATGATGATGTGTGTGTACATGAACCGTATTAAGCAGGGGATGAGGAGAACAGTCATGGGCCAACGGAAATATTGGCACTGAAAGATATTTTCCACCACAGAGAGGTGGGGGTTTGAGGAGGGGGTTTGAGGAGGGGGTTTGAGGTGGGGGGCTGAGCTGAGAAATTAAAGAAGTTCCAAAAAATGTAAATCCCTTTGAAATATCTCAGTAACAATCTTGACGGACAACTTGTGTTTCCTGACTTAGAAGTAGAGACGCAGGACGTTAAATTGCATTGCACATTGCTGCAGAGATGTTTGCATGCCCTTTCAAATGCCGTCGTAGGGTTCTGTTTTAGTGCATGGTATAGTTAAAGCACGGGAATACTTAACTGTAATACCAATTCAACATGTTTCACATTTCAACACACATATGTAGGATCTTACATTTAGCCAGTTTGCTACAGCGGGGAAATCATCCTGCATCAACAAGAAATGTGAATTATTATGTGGATTATAATAATGGCCATTTTTTTGTAAGGGTTGATACATTTTTCATTAGGGCAAAATCAAGTCTGACATTTTAAAGTGTAAATTACTAACTTTTTAGATGCCTTGAATACACTAAAGTTTGTGTTTCCTGTTGTGCAGGACAATTCTCAGCAACAAAAGACTTCTCAAATGAAGATCCTACATCTGTATAGATGCAGTAGAAGACAAGTGTATGTACTTTAAGTATCCTGTTATGAATGCATTCTCAACCAGTGCTTCAGTCAACCAGTGCTACAGAGCTTATTTAAACCAAGGAAACTGCACATCACATTATGATAGATAATAATGAAGGGTGGGTGCTGAACGTTTAAGCCAAAGTCAGTGAAGAAGCACCTGTGGTGTGATAGATATTATGAAGTATGGGATAAAGGGTGTAAGTTATTCCTCAGTGACTTCAACAGCAGAGAAACAGCAGCCAAAAATGAAAGCAATATTTTTTTGACTGTAAAGTGTAGCTTTCTGCTTTCAATTATTATCGAGGGAGAGAGAAGAGGAAATTATTCTGAGTTTTGTTTTTCCATCATAATCATTTCTGTTCTAACAGAGAGCAGGTCAGTGTTGAAGAATTATGAGTGAGGACACTGCTCTCGACGAAAACGTGCACGCACGCATACTGGCATGCGCACACACACACGTACTTGTTTAACCTTGTGTGAGGCCACAGGAGCCTTTGCAGCCAAGCTGGACCTCCCATTCTGATTTGGTTAACGAACATAGCTGGAATTCTTCTGAGATTCCTGGGGAAATGGAAATGAATAGGATACGTTGCCAGTGCATATTTTATTTGCCATCTCGTATAAATTCAAGCAGAGATATTTCACATTTAGCTACTTCATGACATATTTAAAGTCATGTTTATGGTACAGTATAATATGTTTTCAATACAGTTCAATATATTTTTTATATATATGTTATTTACAGTGCAATATAGTTCCATGAGATATTTTCTTCTCCTGATGCCTGGATCTTCTCTCTCCCTCTGATAATAATAGTATATTTTCAGTATATAATATATTTTCAATATCTGTACAGAACAATATATTTTCCCTATGGGCCGTGGTCAAAAGTAGTGCACTATAAAGGGAATAGGTTGCCATTTGGGACGCAACCTAGCGAATCATCTCCCTCAGGTCATCAAGTCTATTCTTTATTAGATCAAGATGATATGTGAATTATATATTGGGATGATAATTGATACTCCTCTCGGGGAGATTGATGAACTGTACTGTCCCAAGCTGTGTTCTGTGTCGGGAAGTCAAATAGGATCCACCAAGATGGCCTCGCCCTCAAATAAGTTCCCTTCTCAGAGCTCAAATCACACTTCTGGAGAAGTTTCATTTAAACTCTGTGACCTGAGTGATTGAGGTGGTTGGGTGTCGGAGGAGGGATACTGCACGGCTGTCAGGCTCACAGAGGTGTCTGTGGGTTTTTGTAATAACACTTTGCCTCTGGAAAAATGTAATTCATTGTTGGTGAAGAAAAATAAACAAATCTTGTTTTGCTATCAAAAGGGTTTGTGTGATTGTAAGTATGTTTCTGTGTGTCTTTGATGCTTCACACGTGTTAGTGTCTGTGGTAGAACTCAGACCTATTGGGTGAGGCTGAATGAGGGTCACAAACTATGGGCAGTTTTCAAGTCCTGTGTCCTCTACTTATCAGATTTTGATACAGAGGAACGTGTCCTTGAAAAATGTCATCATCATTCATCAGAGAGAGAAACCATTACTCCATCTTCAATTAGTCAGTTAGGTACAGATCTAGGATCAGCTTAACTTCCTGAAATCCCAACCTTAATCATTAAGAAGGAGACTACAACAGACCTCAGATCATTGTCTAGAAGAAATAGTCTACTCTGAAGTGCTTTGAGCTACTAACAGGCCTTCCATCTCAGCCTGTTTGACTGACGTTCCGGTTCCATTCCAGTGTGACTGGTACCTCCTATTTGGAGTGTTTTCATCCATGCAGGCTTGAGGAAAACTCTTTGTTCCTGCTAATGCTCTTGAGAAAACATCCAGCACGTTAGTTTAAGGGCTGACACACACGCACGCACGCACACACTCTCTCTCTCTCTCTCTCGCTCTCTCTCGCTCTCTCTCTCTCTCGCTCTCGCTCTCGCTCTCTCTCTGAGCCTCAATCAACCACCGAAGAAAGCCCAAAATTCTGTGTCACTGCCTCTATCCGACAGTCCAACCAAGGTACATGAATTGAAGCAGCCTGTTGAATTCTTAAATCTTGGATTCTAGATGTAATGCAGTAAGCCGCGTGTGTGTGTGTGTGTGTGTGTGTGTGTGTGTGTGTGTGTGATCGCGTGCGTGCGTGTGCACGCTTGGCTCTTGTTGTAAGGGGAGAATGATGAACCATGCGGTCTGTGGCAGAGCAGGGCTGTCAGTCAGTCTCACTGGCTGTTTGGTTTGGCTGGGCACCCCATCAGTGGTGTGTGTGTGTGTGTGTGTGTGTGTGTGTGTGTGTGTGTGTGTGTGTGTGTGTGTGTGTGTGTGTGTGTGTGTGTGTGTGTGTGTGTGTGTGTGTGTGTGTGTGTGTGTGTGTGTGTGTGTGTGTGTTATCCATATGGTAGCAGTAGAGAATGTCATTATTCCTTTTTGCCTTGACTCAGTCATTGAGTCCTATACTGCACCAGGAACCTAATCCTTGTCTATTAGTCTGAGCTGGTTAGGGGAATCAACTACATAGGTGACTGCAGAAGGCCTCCTCAGTCAGGAAGAGTAATGACAGAAGCCCTCTAGATAAGAAGCCACACTGACAGATTAGGACTGAGTCCCAAATGGCCTGCTATTCCCTACATAGTGCATGACTTTTCACGAGAGCCCTATGGGAATAGGGTGCCATTTAGGACACAAACTGGTAGACTAGAGGGTCTTCTCTGGACAAGTATTTATAAAGAGTTTCAGAGTTGGAACGCTGATCTAGGATCAGGTCCCCACCTTTCCATGTAATCTTATTCATTTTGATCTAAAAGGCTAAACTGATCAGCGGGAGATCTGTATCGAGCACTGGACAGAGAACACACACACATCTGGAGCCTAGATATGATTGATGTGAGAGTCCTGCTTGTTGATTCCACTGTGTGTGCATGTGCGTGTGTGTGCGTGTGTGTGTGTGAGTGTGTGTGTGTGTGTGTGTGTGTGTGTGTGTGTGTGTGTGTGTGTGTGTGTGTGTGTGTGTGTGTGTGTGTGTGTGTGTGTGTGTGTGTGTGTGTGTGTGTGTGTGTGTGTGTGTGTGTGTGTGTGTCTTGGACTAGTCTCAGTGTGTGGTTAGTCAGGCTGAGTGATATCTGCTGCCTTCCAGACTGACCTACATCCTCAGACCATCAGAATCTACTGCTAGTTTTACATTCTAGACTTTGGCTCAGCGAGCTAACATGGTTTTACGTAGGTTTAGAAAATTCTGGTAACTTTCCCAAAATGTCCATGTTTTCCATAAATCCTGTTTGGAGGATTCCAGATTTCCTATTCATTCCCTGATTCTGGGAATCGTCCAAATGGGATTTCTGTAAAACCTGGGAATTTTGGGGAAATTACCAGAACTTTGAAACCAATATGATAAAAAAACAACTGTGACTCATGTTGACATACTTCCACCTCTGTAGTGTCCTTGATTCGGATTCTGACTTAGCTTGGAGTTTGCACTTTTGGGACTATGCCATTTGGTACCATTGTACTAAATCCAGTGCACTGTAAGTATTTGAATCATGAATTTAAGCTAACCCACGTCTGGTACATCCTTCCAGTCATTATGTGGACTTTATGGGGCTGTTTCCCAGACACATTATTCCTGGAATAAAAAACATTTTCAATGGTGTTTCTCCTTTGAGATTGATTTTTAGTCCAGGATTACCTGACTAGGATTAATCTGTGCCTGAAAAACTGCCCCTATGACATCTATCTTGACTAGACAATGGTGACAGCATACAAACACACAGTCAGTTTCTGATATACACATTTATAGTAGCTAATGCTATCATTGGATGCCCCATATCTTTTTCTGGTTTAATCTAGCGTTATTCCTGTCAGCATTCTTTAATATGTTTTCTTTTTCTGGTTTAATCTAGCGTTATTCCTGTCAGCATTCTTTAATATGTTTTCTTTTTCTGGTTTAATCTAGCGTTATTCCTGTCAGCATTCTTTAATATGTTTTCTTTTTCTGGTTTAATCTAGCGTTATTCCTGTCAGCATTCTTTAATATGTTTTCTTTTTCTGGTTTAATCTAGCGTTATTCCTGTCAGCATTCTTTAATATGTTTTCTTTTTCTGGTTTAATCTAGCGTTATTCCTGTCAGCATTCTTTAATATGTTTTCTTTTTCTGGTTTAATCTAGCGTTATTCCTGTCAGCATTCTTTAATATGTTTGTTTTTCTGGTTTAATCTAGCGTTATTCCTGTCAGCATTCTTTAAAATGTTTTCTTTTTCTGGTTTAATCTAGCGTTATTCCTGTCAGCATTCTTTAATATGTTTTCTTTTTCTGGTTTAATCTAGCGTTATTCCTGTCAGCATTCTTTAATATGTTTGTTTTTCTGGTTTAATCTAGCGTTATTCCTGTCAGCATTCTTTAATATGTTTGTTTTTCTGGTTTAATCTAGTGTTATCCCTGTCAGCATTCTTTAATATGTTTTCTTTTTCTGGTTTAATCTAGCGTTATTCCTGTCAGCATTCTTTAATATGTTTTCTTTTTCTGGTTTAATCTAGCGTTATCCCTGTCAGCATTCTTTAATATGTTTTCTTTTTCTGGTTTAATCTAGCGTTATTCCTGTCAGCATTCTTTAATATGTTTGTTTTTCTGGTTTAATCTAGCGTTATTCCTGTCAGCATTCTTTAATATGTTTTGTTTTTCTGGTTTAATCTAGCGTTATTCCTGTCAGCATTCTTTAATATGTTTTCTTTTTCTGGTTTAATCTAGCGTTATTCCTGTCAGCATTCTTTAATATGTTTTCTTTTTCTGGTTTAATCTAGCGTTATTCCTGTCAGCATTCTTTAATATGTTTTCTTTTTCTGGTTTAATCTAGCGTTATTCCTGTCAGCATTCTTTAATATGTTTTGTTTTTCTGGTTTAATCTAGCGTTATTTCTGTCAGCATTCTTTAATGTGTTTGTTTTTCTGGTTTAATCTAGCATTATTCCTGTCAGCATTCTTTAATATGTTTTCTTTTTCTGGTTTAATCTAGCGTTATTCCTGTCAGCATTCTTTAATATGTTTTGTTTTTCTGGTTTAATCTAGCGTTATTCCTGTCAGCATTCTTTAATATGTTTGTTTTTCTGGTTTAATCTAGCGTTATTCCTGTCAGCATTCTTTAATATGTTTTCTTTTTCTTGGGGGCTAGTAAGATTTACATTTCTATCAGTTTGATGTCTTTTGTTTTTGTATGATGTCATCGTCAAGTCTTGGTTGTGTTATTGGTCCCTAAGCCAAATGAACTGGTGGTGACAACCATGTGATGACAGGTAGGAGGTCAGGGAACATAGCTAGCCGTGTCTTCTTTGGTCAAAGAGTACATGACCAGGTGACTGACCAGGTTTCGAACCCGGCTCTCCATAAGACCACATTCCCCTGCTGAGCTAAAGCCTAGGCATTAGTTCCTTGAGCAAATAGGAAAATCGGAAAAAGTCTTCAGTTCTCAAAGTGACTCATCACATGAGTGTGATTCTGAACCACCCCCACCCCTATCTGACCTCCTACTTGAAGACAGCCATGTGTGACACACTGAAATGGTACAGGGCCTTTTCTGACTGGCTAAGTACAGAAATGGTACAGGGCCTTTTCTGACTGGCTAAGTACAGAAATGGTACAGGGCCTTTTCTGACTGGCTAAGTACAGAAATGGTAGAGAGCCCTTTCTGACTGGCTAAGTACAGAAATGGTACATAGCCTTTTCTGGCTGGCTAAGTACAGAAATGGTACAGGGCCTTTTCTGACTGGCTAAGTACAGAAATGGTACAGGGCCTTTTCTGACTGGCTAAGTACAGAAATGGTACATAGCCTTTTCTGACTGGCTAAGTACAGAAATGGTACAGGGCCTTTTCTGACTGGCTAAGTACAGAAATGGTACAGGGTCTTTTCTGACAGGCTAAGTACAGAAATGGTACAGGGCCTTTTCTGACTGGCTAAGTACAGAAATGGTACAGAGCCCTTTCTGACTGGCTAAGTACAGAAATGGTACAGGGCCTTTGTGACTAGCTAAGTACAGAAATGATACAGAACCCTTTGTGACTGGCTAAGTACAGAAATGGTACAAAGCCCTTTGTGACTGGCTAAGTACAGAAATGGTACAGAACCCTTTGTGACTGGCTAAGTACAGAAACGGTACAGAGCCCTTTGTGACTGTCTAAGTACAGAAATGGTACAGAGCCCTTTGTAACTGGCTAAGTACAGAAATGGTACGGTAGGGCTAAACGAGTAGCATTTTTTTTCAGTCTTATTTTCAGGGAGCCTCATAGAGCTCTCTCTAATGGGGCTTCCAGATACCGACTGTGGGTTTTCTGACTCACACCTAGTTGCTCTTAAACTGTCCCCCAGACAGTGCAATTCAACCCTTGTAGGACCTACTAGACAGGTTGTGGGTGTACGTGTGCCACAGCGTGTGTTACACACACGAGAGAGAGACAAAGAGAAGGAGAGAGAGAGAGACACACAGAGAGAGAGAGAGACAGAGAGACATAGGGAGAGAGAGAGAGGCACACACAGAGAGAGACAAAGAGACAGATAGACAGAGAGAGAGAGAGAGACACACACAGAGAGAGACAGAGAGACATAGGGAGAGAGAGAGAGGCACACAGAGAGAGAGACAAAGAGACAGATAGACAGAGAGGGGGAGAGAGAGACAGAGAGACATAGGGAGAGAGAGAGAGAGACAGAGAGACATAGGGAGAGAGAGAGACAGAGAGACATCGGGAGAGAGAGAGAGGCACACAGAGAGAGAGAGACAGAGAGACATCGGGAGAGAGAGAGAGAGACACAGAGAGAGAGAGGGAGAGACAGAGAGACATCGGGAGAGAGAGAGAGAGAGAGAGACACACACAGAGAGAGATGGAAGGATGAAGAGAGGAAGGGTGGGGATAGAGACAGGATGGAGAGCTGCAATGCAGAGGTCTTGGATGAGACTCAGAGACAGGATGCCCTGTTAATGAGAGACAGAGAAACAGAAAGAGAGAAAGAGAGTGCCCAGAGGAGGTTGGACTAGACAGGAATGAGGGAGCGAGGACCAATGGAGGGGTAGAGAGGATGAAGTTAAGTAGGAAAGACAGATGGCTGTATCCACCCTAAACCCTCAGCACCTCAGCCATCCAGCCCTCCGCTGTGCTGAGTCTAGCCAGACAGTAGGAGCCTCCACACTGCAGGCTGCAGGACACACACACATATCTGCACACATACACACTGACAGCAGCTACAGCTCATATGTGCACACATACACACTGACAGCAGCTACAGCTCATATGTGCACACACACAACAGCTGACACACACACAAACACTTTCAATTCAAGCAGCTAGATGAGGAATTCTGTAATCATCTTGAACATGTCCTATTGAATACAGATAAACACAAGTTGTACACATAGACAGATGAATGCTGCCAGCTATAATCTGTGCAACTCCATAGCAACTCCATATCAACTCCATAGCAACTCCATATCAACTCCATAGCAGTTACAACTTATGTAAACAAATGATGCAACACTGTTTTATCTCTCTGAAACTCTCTGAAAAACTCTCTTAGAACTACATCCCAAATGGCACCCTATTTCCTACATAGTGCACTACTCTTGGCTATTGCCCTATTAGCCATGGTTATAATTAGTACACTATGTAGGTAATAGTATGTAATTTGGGATGCAACCATTAATGTATCAAAAAGGATTTTATAATAATATGATATCCTATAGCTCTGTGCTATTTGGCTGACAGTTGTTGCATCATGCAACTCTGCCATGGTAGGATGAATGAATGAACAGAGCAGAGAATGGAATATAGCAGGCTGGGCTGCAGAGGGAACTCTCTCTCTCTCTCCCTCTATCTCGTTCTCTCTCTCTCTCTCTCTCTCTCTCTCTCTCTCTCTCTCTCTCTCTCTCTCTCTCTCTCTCTCTCTCTCTCTCTCTCTCTCTCTCTCTCTCTCTCTCTCTCTCTCTCTCTCTCTCTCTCTTTCTCTATCTCTCTTTCCCTCTCCCCAGCTCCCTCTCTCCCTCTCAATGTGTTTTGATGGGGTGGTGATCACTAATCTGGTCAGTGTAAATGGCTACAGAATGCTGATACAGAGCTATTCAGAACTGACACAATAGAACGAGCCAGTCGTCTCAGCCAAAACGGCCCGGACAGATTCACCTCATAGCAATGTTATTGCTGTTGGATGTCAGCTTCCAGCCAGCTTAGTAACAAAAGGTGGTCTCTCATTCCATTAGTAAGTTGACTGAAAATGTATCTCGTTAGTCTGCTTTGGTCCAGTCGGTGGGTTGGAAGTCAAACAATAGCAATGGGGTTTCAGAATCAGATTCAGACAGACACACACACACACACACACACACACACACACACACACACACACACACACACACACACACACACACACACACACACACACACACACACACACACACACACACACACACACACACACACACACACACACATAAAAATATGTCGTTCTGACCCTGAACAAGGCAGTTAACCCACTGTTCCTAGGCCGTCATTATTAATAAGAATTTCTTTTTAACTGACTTGCCTAGTTAAATAAATAAATTGTGTGCGTGCGAATGTGCCTGCGTGCCTGTTTGTCTGTCTGCGCACATGTCTGTCTGTCTGTCTGCGCACATGTCTGTCTGTCTGTGCACATGTCTTCATCTGGTTGTGTGTACAGTATGTGCCTATGTGTGTACTGCATATGAGAGAGAAACATTCTAGAATGGCGTCCGTTCTGATTTCATCCAAGGTCAGGGTGATTTGGGGTCTGGAAGAGAGATTGAAATAAGACCGTCAGAGGAATGTACTGTAAGACATTCTACCGTCAGTAACCAGGCATAAATAACAATGTCAAAAGAATTTGACATTTTCCTGTGTTAGCAATTGAAACTCCGCCCAGAGAAATGCTCTGTAGAAGGTCTCTGTCCACACCAGTGTTATGTTCTGATCCACCCAGTGGTCTGCTACTCTCATCCAGAAATAACAAGTTGCATCCCAAATGGCATCCTATTCCCTACATAGTGCACTACTTTTGACCAGAGCCCTATGGGTGTCCCTATGGTTCAAAGTAGTGCACTGTATAAGGAAAACTGTGCTGTTTGGGATGCAGACTCAGTATTGAATAGTTCAAAGTAAATACATATTTCCAGTTGTGAGTCTGGTGATACTAAAAATGAAGGGCACAGTGTGAGATAGTCCCAAGAAGGTTTGAGTTGTCTACTGGTCCTGGTCTCCCTGAAAAACACCATCAGATTCTCTGGTGCACACACACACACACACGCGCACACGCACACGCACGCACGCACGCACGCACGCACGCACACACACACACACACACAGTGTCAGATTACTTCTCTCTATGACACTAGAGGGTCTGCTTTGACATCACTGAGCCACAGGAAGCCAACTTTCCTATTTTTGGTGAGATACAGCCAGGAGAACCCTCTCACTCGCCTGGGCTTTACAGTTTTTTCCAAGTGCTAACACACTAAAATGACATGCACAGCACAATTATTTAAACTGACACACAGAGAGCAAAACCTCTTCTCAAGTCTCCAGAAGTCTAAACACATTTTCTGCTTTACACACATTTTGCAATTCAAAATGGCACTTTTTAAATGCACTGCACACGGTTCTCTGCATAAGACACAACAATCTGACATAACGTCACATGTTTGCCATTTCAAAACACTGCCATTCAAAATGACACTACATGAGCTAATTGGCCAATACATGTGCCACCTGGCCAAACACCTCAATGGTTAATTGTTACCACTTCAATCAGGAAGTAAGCATTATGAAAAGACCACCGGTGAGCACCTTTTGTTTTACAACAACAATGGAAGCCGTTGCAGAGAGAGGAAGAGGAAGAAGGAGGGTGAGAATGAGAGGGTGAGGAAGAGTGAGAATGAGAAGGGGAGGAAGAGTGAGAGGTAGGGGGAGGAAGAGTGAGAATGAGAAGGGGAGGAAGAGTGAGAGGTAGGGGTAGAGCTGGTAGAGGAGTTCATGGCCAAAGAAGACAACTTTCAAATGGAATCAGAGTAACATTAGTTGATCATGTCATCCACCATGGGCTGACAATGTGAGAGGCTGGAATCAGAGCAACATTAGTTGATCATGTCATCCACCATGGGCTGACAATGAGAGAGGCTGGAATCAGAGTAACCTTAGTTGATCATGTCATCAACCATGGGCTGACAATGTGAGAGGCTGGAATCAGAGTAACATTAGTTGATCATGTCATCAACCATGGGCTGACAATGTGAGAGGCTGGAATCAGAGTAACCTTAGTTGATCATGTCATCAACCATGGGCTGACAATGTGAGAGGCTGGAATCAGAGTAACCTTAGTTGATCATGTCATCAACCATGGGCTGACAATGTGAGAGGCTGGAATCAGAGTAACCTTAGTTGATCATGTCATCAACCATGGGCTGACAATGTGAGAGGCTGGAATCAGAGTAACCTTAGTTGATCATGTCATCAACCATGGGCTGACAATGAGAGAGGCTGGAATCAGAGCAACCTTAGTTGATCATGTCATCCACCATGGGCTGACAATGTGAGAGGCTGGAATCAGGGCAACATTAGTTGATCATGTCATCAACCATGGGCTGACAATGTGAGAGGCTGGAATCAGAGTAACCTTAGTTGATCATGTCATCCACCATGGGCTGACAATGAGAGAGGCTGGAATCAGAGTAACCTTAGTTGATCATGTCATCCACCATGGGCTGACATTGTGAGAGGCTGGAATCAGAGTAACCTTAGTTGATCATGTCATCAACCATGGGCTGACAATGTGAGAGGCTGGAATCAGAGTAACCTTAGTTGATCATGTCATCAACCATGGGCTGACAATGTGAGAGGCTGGAATCAGTCATCAACCATGGGCTGACAATGTGAGAGGCTGGAATCAGAGCAACCTTAGTTGATCATGTCATCAACCATGGGCTGACAATGTGAGAAGCTGGACAGAGAGTGCAGCCCAACTTGAGCCGTTTTACTGTCGTCTGTGTCATCCGGACATTTAGACTGGAGTACAGGTATGTAACCAAATGTTCTTTCACACTATGTAGTACACCCCATGTCATAGTGTATCAGTTGGGTGACACCTGTTTACTTCATGAATGGCTGATGTCATACATTAACTGCACAAATTTCCTGTAGAATTTACTCTACTGTGGGGGAAATATCTTTAAGCTGCATTATCCAAGCCCTATATATTTGTTTTTTTGTTTTTCTAAAGGACTGAGAGACGCAACCATGGTGGAGGAAGGGGCCAAATGTTCACAGGGGTACAAGAAGCTGCCATTGTAAACTTGGTTTTGGAAAATAATGAAATCAGATTACGAGAAATTCAAAGCCACATCATCCAAGACAACACCATATTCAACAACATTCAACGAGTCAGTCTGTCCACATTGGCTCGCATTCTCAAGCGAAACCAAATCAGAATGAAACAACTTTATAAGGTGCCGTTTGAGAGAAACTCTCAAAGAAACAAAGAGGTCAGACGAGCATATGTGGATGTAAGTACAATATTGACTGCAGTACACTACACACAGCATTGTTTCCCAGTGTACTGGATAACACCATATTGACTGCTTTTGTTCTTTGTTTTCAGGGAGTACTGGACATGGATGCTCATGCAATCCCACATGAGTTCATCTTTATAGATGAGGCTGGGTTCAACCTAGCAAAGACCAGAAGAAGGGGGAGAAACGTCATTGGCCACAGAGCCATTCTAGATGTTCCTGGCCAACGTGGTTGGTACATCACAATGTGCGCTGCCATCTCCAATATGCATGGTGTTCTCCACCGTCATGCCAACCTTGGACCATACAACACAGGTCATATTCTCACATTTCTGGCCAGACTCCACAGCATTCTCATACCACCAGAACGTATGAATGATGCAGACCATCAAAGAACCTGGTACGTTGTAGTATGGGACAAAGTGAGCTTTCATCGTGCAGCCCCAGTCCAAAACTGGTTTGCTGACCACCCACCATTTCTCGTGCAATACCTCCCACCATACTCACCATTTCTGAACCCCATAGAATAGTTATTTTCGGCGGTGGAAGGTATACGACCGGCAGCCCTTTGTGCACATGCCTCTTGTGCAGGCTATGGAAGAGGCATGTGATGAGATTAATGTGGGTGCGATTCAGGGACGGATAAGGCACTCAAGGCGCTTCTTCCCTCGATGTCTGGCAAGGGAAGATATTGCCTGTGATGTGGACGAGGCGTTGTGGCCAGACCCAGCTGTGATGTGGACGAGGCGTTGTGGCCAGACCCAGCTGTGATGTGGACGAGGCGTTGTGGCCAGACCCAGCTGTGAGACGAGGTGTTGTGGCCAGACCCAGCTGAGAGACGAGTTGTTGTGGCCAGACCCAGCTGTGAGACGAGGCGTTGTGGTCAGACTCAGCTGTGAGACGAGGCGTTGTGGTCAGACCCAGCTGTGCGGCGAGGCGTTGTGGTCAGACCCAGCTGTGAGACGAGGCGTTGTGGCCAGACCCAGCTGTTAGACGAGGCGTTGTGGCCAGACCCAGCTGTGAGGCGAGGCGTTGTGGTCAGACCCAGCTGTGAGACAAGATGCTGACTAATTATTTTTCTTGACTCTTTTTTTCTATATATTTTTTTCTGCACATTTTTTCAGCAATTTTCTTTTTCAGTTTACTGTTTTTTTGTGAGCATATTTTTGTTCAGTCCAATGTAAATATATCTGCTGTGCATATGTTGCACTGACTTGTTTGGTGAAAAATAAAAAATTAAATGTTTCAACAGCATGTGTGTGTATCTGCAAATATTTCTGTGCATCTGAAGAATTTTCTACAATTTGAACTATTTTAGTATTATGGCAGAACACACACAACATTTCATATCAAATCAAACTTTATTTGTCACATGCGCCGAATACAACAAGTGTAGACCTTACCGTGAAATGCTTACTTACAAGCCCTTAACCAACAGTGCAGTTCAAGAAGAGTTAAAAACAGACACGCAATAACAGCTGTTTAATAACAGCAATGCAATAACAGCTGTGTAATAGCAGCCATGCAATACCAGCTGTTTAATAACAGCCACGCAATAACAGCTGTGTAATAACAGCCGTGCAGTAACAGCTGTTTAATATATCAGCCATGCAATAACAGCCATGTAATAACAGCCATTTAATAACAGCCATTTAATAACAGCCATGTAATAACAGCCATGTAATAACAGCCATGTAGTAACAGCTGTTTAATAACAGCCATTTAATAACAGCCATTTAATAACGGCCGTTTAATAACAGCCATGTAATCACAGCCATTTAATAACAGCCGTTTAATAACAGCCATGTAATAACAGCCATTTAATAACAGCCATGTTTTAACAGCCATGTAATAACATATGTTTAATAACAGCCACACAATAGCAGCTGTGTAATAACAGCCGTGTATTAACAGCCATTTAATAACAGCCATGTTTTAACAGCCATGTAATAACAGCCGTTTAATAACAGCCATGTTTTAACAGCCATGTAATAACAGCTGTTTTAACAGCCATGTAATAACATATGTTTATTAACAGCCATGCAATAACAGCTGTTTAATAACAGCCACACAATAACAGCTGTGTAATAACAGCTGTGTAATAACAGCCGTGTAATAACAGCCGTGCAGTAACAGCTGTTTAATAACAGCCGTGCAGTAACAGCCGTGTATTAACAGCCGTGCAATAACAGCCGTGCAATAACAGCCGTGTAATAACAGCCGTGTATTAACAGCCGTGTAATAACAGCCGTGTAATAACAGCCGTGCAATAACAGCTGTTTAATAACAGCCGTGTATTAACAGCCGTGTAATAACAGCCGTGTAATAACAGCCGTGCAATAACAGCTGTTTAATAACAGCCGTGCAATAACAGCCGTGCAATAACAGCTGTTTAATAACAGCCGTGCAATAACAGCCGTGTAATAACAGCCGTGCAATAACAGCCGTGCAGTAACAGCTGTTTAATAACAGCCGTGCAATAACAGCCGTGCAGTAACAGCTGTTTAATAACAGCCGTGCAATAACAGCCGTGTAATAACAGCCGTGCAATAACAGCCGTGTAATAACAGCCGTGCAATAACAGCCGTGCAGTAACAGCTGTTTAATAACAGCCGTGCAATAACAGCCGTGTATTAACAGCCGTGCAATAACAGCCGTGTATTAACAGCCATTTAATAACAGCCGTGTAATAACAGCCGTGCAATAACAGCCGTGTAATAACAGCCGTGCAGTAACAGCCGTGTAATAACAGCCGTGCAATAACAGCCGTGTATTAACAGCTGTTTAGTAACAGCCGTGCAATAACAGCCGTGTAATAACAGCCGTGTATTAACAGCCGTGTAATAACAGCCGTGTAATAACAGCCGTGCAATAACAGCCGTGTAATAACAGCCGTGCAATAACAGCCGTGCAATAACAGCCGTGCAGTAACAGCCGTGCAATAACAGCTGTTTAATTACAGCCGTGCAATAACAGCTGTTTAATAACAGCCGTGCAATAACAGCCGTGTAATAACAGCCGTGCAATAACAGCCGTGCAGTAACAGCTGTTTAATAACAGCCGTGTATTAACAGCCGTGTAATAACAGCCATGCAATAACAGCTGTGCAATAACAGCCGTGCAATAACAGCCGTGCAGTAACAGCTGTTTAATAACAGCCGTGCAATAACAGCCGTGCAATAACAGCCGTGTATTAACAGCCGTGCAATAACAGCTGTGCAGCAAATTAATAATATTAGAGATCCCTATTTTCATCTTCTGAAATCCATGATCATGCTCACTGATGAGGAGGGTTTTGCAAAAAGGTATTTCCATAGAATATGCTGTTACCTTCCTCCTTCAGTAGTCCAGTACAATTCCAAGGCCCAATCCGAGACCCCTACGCGATATGCCCTTGTGGAGATCTGAGACGATTTGATTGGTAAAAGCAATGTATGGAAACTTCCCCCTCGCCTATCAAAGGGCACATTGGAGTTATTTCCAAATTGCTTCCATCTGTCAAATCCTCTCTGATCTCCACAAGTGCATAGGGCATAGGGTCAATTTGGGTTTAGGCCCTAGTGATCTAGACAAGCAGTTTGGGATTAAGCCCTTGTGATTAAGAAAAGCAGCTTGGTTCTCTTGTCATAACAACACGGTGTTGGAATGACAAGCAGCACCTGTGTTTCTAACCCCTCAGAGTTGTGTGGGTCTTGTGGTGTTTGGTCAAAAAGCAAAAGACACATTTCCAGGGACTGTAAGAAAAATCTGATTATTTTTCTTCAAGCTCCCAAATTCAGCCAAGGCTACCCCCCCAATTCACTACAATAACACATAGCAACACGGTTTTTGTGTGTATGTGTGTGTGCTTATTTGTGTGTGTGTGTGCGTGCGTGCGTGTATGTGTAAGGTATACTCTAACCTCTTTCCCCTCTCTCTCTCAGGCGTCTCGTATGACTGGATCAGATGAGGACGGGGACAGTGGCTGGGATGCATGGGGCACCTGGAGCGACTGCTCACGCACCTGTGGAGGAGGGGCCTCTTACTCTCTACGCAGATGTCTCAACGGAGGGTCAGTATCACACACACACACATTCGTGGGGAGGATGGGAGGTTATATCCTGGGGAGGATGGGAGATTATATCCTGGGGAGGATGGGAGGTAGTATCCTGGGGAGGATGGGAGGTTAGATCCTGGGGAGGATGGGAGGTTGTATCCTGGGGAGGATGGGAGGTTATATCCTGGGGAGGATGGGAGGTTGTATCCTGGGGAGGATGGGAGGTTAGATCCTGGGGAGGATGGGAGGTTGTATCCTGGGAAGGATGGGAGGTTGTATCCTGGGGAGGATGGGAGGTTAGATCCTGGGGAGGATGGGAGGTTGTATCCTGGGGAGGATGGGAGGTTATATCCTGGGGAGGATGGGAGGTTAGATCCTGGGGAGGATGGGAGGTTAGATCCTGGGGAGGATGGGAGGTTAGATCCTGGGGAGGATGGGAGGTTGTATCCTGGGGAGGATGGGAGGTTGTATCCTGGGGAGGATGGGAGGTTATATCCTGGGGAGGATGGGAGGTTAGATCCTGGGGAGGATGGGAGGTTGTATCCTGGGGAGGATGGGAGGTTATATCCTGGGGAGGATGAGAGGTTATATCCTGGGGAGGATGGGAGGTTATATCCTGGGGAGGATGGGAGGTTAGATCCTGGGGAGGATGGGAGGTTATATCCTGGGGAGGATGGGAGGTTATATCCTGGGGAGGATGGGAGGTTAGATCCTGGGGAGGATGGGAGGTTGTATCCTGGGGAGGATGGGAGGTTAGATCCTGGGGAGGATGGGAGGTTGTATCCTGGGAAGGATGGGAGGTTGTATCCTGGGGAGGATGGGAGGTTAGATCCTGGGGAGGATGGGAGGTTGTATCCTGGGGAGGATGGGAGGTTATATCCTGGGGAGGATGGGAGGTTAGATCCTGGGGAGGATGGGAGGTTAGATCCTGGGGAGGATGGGAGGTTAGATCCTGGGGAGGATGGGAGGTTGTATCCTGGGGAGGATGGGAGGTTGTATCCTGGGGAGGATGGGAGGTTATATCCTGGGGAGGATGGGAGGTTAGATCCTGGGGAGGATGGGAGGTTGTATCCTGGGGAGGATGGGAGGTTATATCCTGGGGAGGATGAGAGGTTATATCCTGGGGAGGATGGGAGGTTATATCCTGGGGAGGATGGGAGGTTAGATCCTGGGGAGGATGGGAGGTTATATCCTGGGGAGGATGGGAGGTTATATCCTGGGGAGGATGGGAGGTTAGATCCTGGGGAGGATGGGAGGTTGTATCCTGGGGAGGATGGGAGGTTAGATCCTGGGGAGGATGGGAGGTTAAATCCTGTAAATCATTAGATGTTACAGTTTACATTCTCTTTAGAGAGCAACAAGGGTCAACTTTATGGGATAGGAGCTGCCAGTCATTCACATTATATCCAAACTACGCCACATTGCATCCCAATGGTAGTGAGTTTACGCCTGGTACTACACGCAGACGCATACAGACAGACAGAGGAACAGACAGACAAACAGACAGACACACACACACATCACTCCTAACACAACATTGGTATTATTCTCCATTGTTCTGAACACTACTCAACCTGTGCATCACCTTGGTGTTGGGAAATTACTCTACTCTCTGCCAAAATCATACCCATGTGGCTCAGTTGGTAGAGCATGACAATGCCAGGGTTGTGGATTCAATTCCCACGGGGATCAGTACGAAAAAGTATGAAAATGTATGCATGTTCTGGACAAGAGCGTCTGCTAAATGACTAAAATGTGAAAAGAAAGTAAAATGGTTTACAACAGCACAAATATAAAATACAAATAAAATGATAGAGCTACTAAACAGGGTTAATTGGCAACAGTGATTATGGAATGAATCCTGTATCCATTTATAATAGAAACAGGGAGAAGACAATTACACACACACACACACACACACACACACACACACACACACACACACACACACACACACACACACACACACACACACACACACACACACACACACACACACACACACACACACACACACACACACACACACACAGTATTGACCTTTGGACGGATTCAGGGGAGATTTTATTACCCTGCTCTGTCAAATTGGGATCATCGTTGCTCAATTGAATGTTTCCTGTGTGTTAAGAGTGGTGCTCAGAGGGGTGTAGGGTTACTGATGGGACACAGATGTATATCTTTCCTTTTTAACGTCCCTCTCTTTGGCCTTTCAAAGACATTGACAAGGGTATCTTGTGTTAATGCAATATGAAGTGGTGTTACTACAATACATATGACTGTTGTTTGTCTTACTGTTTGACATAGTTCTGCTACGTCCCAAGTGACGCCCGTTTTGCTACGTAGTGCATTCCTTTTTACCAGACTTTGGGCCCTGGTCAAAAGTAGTGCACTATAGAGGGGTTAGCTGACAACGTTACGAAAACGATACACACGCTTCAATGGTGCAGAAGTCTGTGTGTTGAGCTAAGAGGTCGTGGGGGCATCTTAGCCCTCATGGGTCATTTAAGCCCTGAACGATGCCTGACAGGCAGCTCTGTCTCCCAGGTTGCATGCCGCACCCAAGCCCACAGCCAATTGCATGCAAGCAACAACACAGCTAACTTGGCTAGTCTTGTGAGTGAGCTGAGCATTAAATGCCCCCGAGCACATTGCAGTCAACACAGCAACAGGGCTTCTTGATGAGGTGCTTATTAAAACATTTATGTGGTAATAATGAGATACATATTTTATTTATTTATTAATTTGTACTCTCTGGACTTCCTTACGTTTGTTCTTGATACCATGTCTTGTTTTGACTAATGTCATGTTTATGCTAAATAGGGCAAAACATTTGCTAGCTAGCTGACCAATAACTGTAATGATGAATTTGAGAGACACGTGATTATTGTGCAATTTTATTTATGTTTTCAATAAATATTGGATACGAAATATAGTTTACATGTTATCAACAATCTAACATGCTGACCGCACTGCTCGCGTTGCGTGCGCTAGCATTGCAAAATAAATGTGCACATACATGTTATTCAGTCATTCATCCAAACTGTTTGTGCGCGTCAACAAGCGTCTGCGTAGCTAGGTGCGAAAATAGAACTTGATTCTATTTTAGATGCATGACGCGCTGCAAGTCTTGCCTCTCCCATCTCCTCATTGGTTTTTCGGAACATATCCCTACATGGGTGATTGAAAAAGGAATGAGGTCCACACTCCAGTCCAGTTGGTTACAGTAATGCACCTTAAAGTTGGTTGCCAACTGCCATATAAAATCCACAGAAGAAGAAGAAGAACGAGGAGAGATTACTAGAAACTAACTAGGATTCCCCTTTTATCTATGAATTAATTGTTGGAGTAGAGAACACCCAATTTTGTGTGACTCAAAATTGGTCCAAATTTTACAAAGATCCAGCGAAAAAAGGACATTGTATATTTCAGTTAAAATAACAACCAAATGTTTATCTCCCAGGACAAATTAGCTAGCATCAGCAAACTAGCTCGCTAAGTGTGAATTAATGTTTCATATGTGTTTTGACCTGTCCCTAAATTAATATAGTTGGTTCAGAGTGCATTTTGATATTTCAATCTGCGTGTCCTGATCGTGTCTGGTGGGGAAGACAAACTCAACCTGCGTGTCCTGATCGCGTCTGCTGGGGAAGACAAACTCAACCTGCGTGTCCTGATCGCGTCTGGTGGGGATGACAAACTCAACCTGCGTGTCTTGATCGCGTCTGGTGGGGAAGACAAACTCAACCTGCGTGTCCTGATCGTGTCTGGTGGGGAAGACAAACTCAACCTGCGTGTCCTGATCACGTCTGGTGGGGAAGACAAACTCAACCTGCGTGTCCTGATCCCGTCTGGTGGGGAAGACAAACTCAACCTGCTTGTCCTGATCGCGTCTGGTGGGGAAGACAAACTCAACCTGCTTGTCCTGATCGCGTCTGGTGGGGAAGACAAACTCAACCTGCGTGTCCTGATCGCGTCTGGTGGGGAAGACAAACTCAACATGCGTGTCCTGATCCCGTCTGGTGGGGAAGACAAACTCAACATGCGTGTCCTGATCCCGTCTGGTGGGGAAGACAAACTCAACATGCGTGTCCTGATCGCGTCTGGTGGGGAAGACAAACTCAACCTGCGTGTCCTGATCGCGTCTGGTGGGGAAGACAAACTCAACATGCGTGTCCTGATCCCGTCTGGTGGGGAAGACAAACTCAACATGCGTGTCCTGATCCCGTCTGGTGGGGAAGACAAACTCAACATGCGTGTCCTGATCGCGTCTGGTGGGGAAGACAAACTCAACCTGCGTGTCCTGATCGCGTCTGGTGGGGAAGACAAACTCATCATGCGTGTCCTGATCGCGTCTGGTGGGGAAGACAAACTCAACATGCGTGTCCTGATCGCGTCTGGTGGGGAAGACAAACTCAACCTGCGTGTCCTGATCCCGTCTGGTGGGGAAGACAAACTCAACATGCGTGTCCTGATCGTGTCTGGTGGGGAAGACAAACTCAACATGCGTGTCCTGATCCCGTCTGGTGGGGAAGACAAACTCAACCTGCGTGTCCTGATCGCGTCTGGTGGGGAAGACAAACTCAACCTGCGTGTCCTGATCGCGTCTGGTGGGGAAGACAAACTCAACCTGCGTGTCCTGATCGCGTCTGGTGGGGAAGACAAACTCAACATGCGTGTCCTGATCGCGTCTGGTGGGGAAGACAAACTCAACCTGCGTGTCCTGATCCCGTCTGGTGGGGAAGACAAACTCAACATGCGTGTCCTGATCGTGTCTGGTGGGGAAGACAAACTCAACATGCGTGTCCTGATCCCGTCTGGTGGGGAAGACAAACTCAACATGCGTGTCCTGATCGCGTCTGGTGGGGAAGACAAACTCAACCTGCGTGTCCTGATCGCGTCTGGTGGAGAAGACAAACTCAACATGCGTGTCCTGATCGCGTCTGGTGGGGAAGACAAACTCAACATGCGTGTCCTGATCGCGTCTGGTGGGGAAGACAAACTCAACCTGCGTGTCCTGATCCCGTCTGGTGGGGAAGACAAACTCAACATGCGTGTCCTGATCGTGTCTGGTGGGGAAGACAAACTCAACATGCGTGTCCTGATCGCGTCTGGTGGGGAAGACAAACTCAACCTGCGTGTCCTGATCGCGTCTGGTGGGGAAGACAAACTCAACATGCGTGTCCTGATCGCGTCTGGTGGGGAAGACAAACTCAACATGCGTGTCCTGATCCCGTCTGGTGGGGAAGACAAACTCAACATGCGTGTCCTGATCGCGTCTGGTGGGGAAGACAAACTCAACCTGCGTGTCCTGATCGCGTCTGGTGGGGAAGACAAACTCAACATGCGTGTCCTGATCGCGTCTGGTGGGGAAGACAAACTCAACATGCGTGTCCTGATCGCGTCTGGTGGGGAAGACAAACTCAACCTGCGTGTCCTGATCCCGTCTGGTGGGGAAGACAAACTCAACATGCGTTTCCTGATCGCGTCTGGTGGGGAAGACAAACTCAACATGCGTGTCCTGATCCCGTCTGGTGGGGAAGACAAACTCAACCTGCGTGTCCTGATCCCGTCTGGTGGGGAAGACAAACTCAACATGCGTGTCCTGATCCCGTCTGGTGGGGAAGACAAACTCAACCTGCGTGTCCTGATCCCGTCTGGTGGGGAAGACAAACTCAACATGCGTGTCCTGATCCCGTCTGGTGGGGAAGACAAACTCAACCTGCGTGTCCTGATCCCATCTGGTGGGGAAGACAAACTCAACCTGCGTGTCCTGATCGTGTCTGGTGGGGAAGACAAACTCAACATGCGTGTCCTGATCGCGTCTGGTGGGGAAGACAAACTCAACCTGCGTGTCCTGATCCCGTCTGGTGGGGAAGACAAACTCAACCTGCGTGTCCTGATCGTGTCTGGTGGGTAAGACAAACTCAACCTGCGTGTCCTGATCCCGTCTGGTGGGGAAGACAAACTCAACCTGCGTGTCCTGATCCCGTCTGGTGGGGAAGACAAACTCAACCTGCGTGTCCTGATCGCGTCTGGTGGGGAAGACAAACTCAACCTGCGTGTCCTGATCCCGTCTGGTGGGGAAGACAAACTCAACCTGCGTGTCCTGATCGCGTCTGGTGGGGAAGACAAACTCAACATGCGTGTCCTGATCCCGTCTGGTGGGGAAGACAAACTCAACCTGCGTGTCCTGATCACGTCTGGTGGGGAAGACAAACTCAACATGCGTGTCCTGATCCCGTCTGGTGGGGAAGACAAACTCAACCTGCGTGTCCTGATCCCGTCTGGTGGGGAAGACAAACTCAACCTGCGTGTCCTGATCGCGTCTGGTGGGGAAGACAAACTCAACCTGCGTGTCCTGATCGCGTCTGGTGGGGAAGACAAACTCAACCTGCGTGTCCTGATCGCGTCTGGTGGGGAAGACAAACTCAACCTGCGTGTCCTGATCCCGTCTGGTGGGGAAGACAAACTCAACCTGCGTGTCCTGATCGCGTCTGGTGGGGAAGACAAACTCAACATGCGTGTCCTGATCCCGTCTGGTGGGAAAGACAAACTCAACCTGCGTGTCCTGATCACGTCTGGTGGGGAAGACAAACTCAACATGCGTGTCCTGATCCCGTCTGGTGGGGAAGACAAACTCAACCTGCGTGTCCTGATCCCGTCTGGTGGGGAAGACAAACTCAACCTGCGTGTCCTGATCGCGTCTGGTGGGGAAGACAAACTCAACCTGCGTGTCCTGATCCCGTCTGGTGGGGAAGACAAACTCAACCTGCGTGTCCTGATCGCGTCTGGTGGGGAAGACAAACTCAACATGCGTGTCCTGATCCCGTCTGGTGGGGAAGACAAACTCAACCTGCGTGTCCTGATCACGTCTGGTGGGGAAGACAAACTCAACATGCGTGTCCTGATCCCGTCTGGTGGGGAAGACAAACTCAACATGCGTGTCCTGATCCCGTCTGGTGGGGAAGACAAACTCAACCTGCGTGTCCTGATCCCGTCTGGTGGGGAAGACAAACTCAACCTGCGTGTCCTGATCGCGTCTGGTGGGGAAGACAAACTCAACCTGCGTGTCCTGATCCCGTCTGGTGGGGATGACAAACTCAACCTGCGTGTCCTGATCCCGTCTGGTGGGGATGACAAACTCAACCTGCGTGTCCTGATCGCGTCTGGTGGGGAAGACAAACTCAACCTGCGTGTCCTGATCGCGTCTGGTGGGGAAGACAAACTCAACCTGCGTGTCCTGATCCCGTCTGGTGGGGAAGACAAACTCAACATGCGTGTCCTGATCCCGTCTGGTGGGGAAGACAAACTCAACCTGCGTGTCCTGATCCCGTCTGGTGGGGAAGACAAACTCAACCTGCGTGTCCTGATCCCGTCTGGTGGGGAAGACAAACTCAACATGCGTGTCCTGATCCCGTCTGGTGGGGAAGACAAACTCAACCTGCGTGTCCTGATCCCGTCTGGTGGGGAAGACAAACTCAACCTGCGTGTCCTGATCCCGTCTGGTGGGGAAGACAAACTCAACATGCGTGTCCTGATCCCGTCTGGTGGGGAAGACAAACTCAACCTGCGTGTCCTGATCCCGTCTGGTGGGGAAGACAAACTCAACATGCGTGTCCTGATCGCGTCTGGTGGGGAAGACAAACTCAACATGCGTGTCCTGATCCCGTCTGGTGGGGAAGACAAACTCAACCTGCGTGTCCTGATCCCGTCTGGTGGGGAAGACAAACTCAACATGCGTGTCCTGATCGCGTCTGGTGGGGAAGACAAACTCAACATGCGTGTCCTGATCGCGTCTGGTGGGGAAGACAAACTCAACATGCGTGTCCTGATCGCGTCTGGTGGGGAAGACAAACTCAACATGCGTGTCCTGATCCCGTCTGGTGGGGAAGACAAACTCAACCTGCGTGTCCTGATCCCGTCTGGTGGGGATGACAAACTCAACCTGCAGACACATGCGTGGAGCCGGTTGTGTCATCATGTAAGTAAATCCTGTTTGTTTTGCCCCATAGTTGCACATGCATTGTTTTGTTTCTAAACAACCAACCTGTCTATAGGGAATACATACAGTACCTTCAGAAAGTATTCATACCCCTTAACTTATTATTAGCATAACAAAATATATGGGGGATAATAAAAATTACGAGGCTATATACAAGGAATATCGGTACCGAGTCAGTGTACTGGGTATCAAGTAGTTGGGGTGATTGATCAAGGTAATATGTACTTTAAGGATTGGTTAGGTAATTGATTGAAGTACTATGTACATGTAGGTAGGGCATAAAAATCTGAAAGTCCAGGTAGCCGTTTAATTAACTATTCATCAGTCTAATGGCTGTTGGGTAGACTTGGTGCTCCTGTACCTCTTGCCGTGCAGTAACAGAGAGAACATACTGCAGACACTGAATATCCCTCTGAGCATGGTGAAGTTATTAATTACACTTTGGATGGTGTATCAATACACCCAGTCACTACAAAGATACAGACATCCTTCCTAACTCAGTTGCCAGAGAGGAAGGAAACCGCTCAGCGATTTCACCATGAGGCCAATGGTGACTTTAAAGCAGTTACAGAGTTCAATGGCTGTCATAGGAGAACACTGAAGATGGATCAACAACATTGTAGTTACTTCACGCTTGTACAGAATACAAATATTCCAAAATATGCATCCTGTTTGCAAAAAGGCAGGCACTAAAGTAATACTGCAAAAAATGTGGCAAAGAAAATTACTTTTTTCCCTGAATACAAAGTGTTATATTTCGGGTAAATCCAATACAACACATTACTGAGTAACACTCTCCATATTGGCTGATCATGTATATGGGTATGGTTGTAATTGTAATGCTGTAATCTGCGAGTCGGGAAGCAAGTTCAGGGAGTGAATTTTTTTATAAATAAATGAAACAAACACGTAACACAAACTGCGCACTGACATGAAACAGGAACAGATACAATGAGGACTGGGGAAGGAACCAAATGGAGTGACAAATATAGGGCAGGTAATCAAGGAGGTGATGGAGTCCAGGTGAGTGTCATAATGCGGAATTATGCGTTACGATGGTGACAGGTGTGGGCCATGACGAGCAGACTGGTGACCTAGAGACCAGAGAGGGAGCACATGTAACAGTAATTGTTCATTAAGTTTTTCAGGATAAAAAAGAAACGGAATAGATGTCAGGTTTTGGCCAGGACTGTTCAGGTTTTGGTCACTAGATGTCCCCATTGCACCTTTTTTGTACCTTTTGTTTTTCCTTGCACTAATTATTGTTTGCACCTGTGTGTGGTTCCCTTGTTAGTATTTAAACCCTGTGTGTTCCTCAGTTCCTTGCTCAGTGTTTGTATGTTAGCACCCAGCCCCAGCCCAAGCCTTGTTCTGAACATATGATTCTCTTATTGGATTTTCCAGAGGTTCTCTGGTTTAGTGCTTGTGTATTTTTGAGTAGTCTTTTGAGGTTTGTTTTTCCCTGCTGTTTTTACCACTTTGTGGAGTTTCTTTGTATTTTTGGAGGATATCCATTTTGTGCTTCTTGGCTTTATGTTTGGACATTGTGGATTTAGATTCTTTGCCTGAAGATTTTGTTCTTTAATTAAACCACCATCTCTAGTACTGCTGTGTCTGCCTCATCTTCTGGGTTCTGACGATTATTAGTGACTGTTTCTCGCACCGGGTCCTGACAGAAACACTGAGCCATTATAATGAACCCAGAGGCAGCCAGTACCCAGGATTTTTGTTCCATCCTGTCCCACCACGAGGGGACTGTCCAACGCCACGAAGCTGCTCTGGTTCAGCAAGAGGCCTTAATGGCTAGACATTCTCAACTTCTGTCAGAGATGCTGACTTCCATAAAGCAGATTTCTGATCGACTTTCCCCGGCAACCGCTTCTGCTCCAGTTCATCAGATTCAAGTGCCCCTGGCAGTTAAATCCCTGGCTGAACCTCGTCTGCCGCCTCCCCAACGGTTCTCAGGTGATCCGAGTGTTTGTAAGGGGTTTCTCACCCAATGTTCTCTCTCCTTTGAGCTACAACCATCGTCGTTTCCCACCGACCGGTCCAAGATAGCATATATCATCACCCTGCTGTCGGAAAAAGCCCTAGCCTGGGCTACTGCTGTGTGGGATGCCCAAAGTCCCTGCTGTGCCAGCTACTCTACCTTTGCTGAAGAATCCAAGCGAGTGTTTCAAGGTCCTACCAACGGCCCTGACTCAGCCAAACAGCTCCTGACTCTCCGCCAAGGTCGGCGCAGCGTGACGGACTATGCCATCCAGTTCCGCACTGTGGCAGCGGCAAGTGGCTGGAACGACGAGGCGCTCACAGTGTGTTTTTTGAAGGGTCTTTCTGATACCATCCAAGATGAACTGGCCACTCGGGAACCACCGGACAACCTCGAGTCCCTTATCAAGTTGGCTTCGCGCATAGACCAGCGTCTGAGAGAGAGAGAGAACTCAACCGTAGACCTCTCACCCTAGCTCCTATCGGTTCCAGCTCCGAGTCTCCACCTTTATCCTCGCTGGCTCCACCAGAACCCATGCAGGTTGGACGCATCTCCCAGGCTGAGAGAGACCGCCGGATGAGGGAGCGATGCTGTCTATATTGCGGCAAACCGGGCCATTTCCGCTCCACGTGTCCCGGGCTCCAGGGAAACGCACTCTCCCGTGCAGGCCTGGGAGGACTGTAACGGGAAACATAACCTCCTCCCATCCATCCAACTCCCGCCTGCTCATTCCAGTTACCCTTTCCTGGGACGACCACGAGTTTCCTCTTCAAGCCTTGGTAGACTCTGGAGCCGCAGGTAACTTCATGGATGGGGTCTGGGCGAAGGAGAATGGCGTTCCTTCTGAACCTCTAAGTGACCCCATAAGGGTTACTACGTTGGATAGAAGCCCTTTGGGATCTGGACTTGTCACTCGTGCCACTACCCCCTTGCGACTTTCAGTTTCCCAACACCAGGAAGTGATGAACTTTCATCTGATCTCCTGTTCCGAGTTCCCTCTCGTCCTTGGTTACCCCTGGCTTCACAGCCATAACCCTCACATCGACTGGTCTGTGGGCACTATCAAGCAGTGGGGTCCTACGTGCCAAGCCACTTGTATCTTTCCGAGTTCCCCGAGTTCCCCTCCCGAGTCTCTAGAATCCATCGAGCTGTCCCGAGTTCCCGAGTGTTACCATGACCTCAAACCGGTATTTAGCAAACAGAGGGCCACCAAACTACCACCCCATAGACCTTACGATTGCACCATCGACCTGTTTCCAGGGACCTGCACTCCCAGGGGTCGGATCTTTTCCCTTTCTCCTCCCGAACGAGCTGCTATGGATACCTACATCAAGGACGCTCTGGCAGCAGGCCTCATGCGTCCATCTACCTTGCCGGCGGGAGCAGGGTTTTTCTTTGTGGCCAAGAAAGACGGTGGATTACGACCTTGCATCGACTACCGGGGACTCAATGCCATAACCGTCCGTAACCGCTACCCGCTACCTCTTATGGCCACAGCCTTTGAGCTGCTCCAGGAAGCAGTTGTCTTCACTAAGCTTGACCTGCGGAACGCATACCATCTTGTGCGGATCAAACCCGGGGACGAGTGGAAGACCGCTTTCAACACGCCTACTGGTCACTACGAATACTCGGTGATGCCCTTCAGCCTGACCAACGCCCCGGCTGTGTTCCAAGCGCTCATAAGCGATGTGCTTAGGGATATGCTTAACATCTTCGTGTTTGTTTACTTGGATGACATCATCATCTTTTCGAGCTCCCTTCAAGAACACACTAATTATGTCAGACAAGTGCTCAAACGCCTCCTAGACAGCCATTTGTACGTTAAGCCGGAAAAGTGTGAATTCCATTCCTCTCGAGTACAATTCCTGGGATTTATAGTAGAACCCGGTCGAGTCCAGATGGACCCCAAGAAGGTAGGGGCGGTAGCGGATTGGCCCACCCCCAAGTCCGTTAAGGAAGTTCAGCGTTTCCTGGGCTTCACCAACTTTTACCGCAAGTTCATCAAGAACTTCAGCTCGGTGGCAGCCCCTCTCTCAGCTGTAACCAAGGGTGGCAACACAAGGTTTCTGTGGGGAAGAGAAGCTGAGAAGGCCTTCCAAGGACTCAAGCAGCGCATCCTCTCTGCTCCCATCCTGACACTACCAACGGCGGATGAACCTTTTGTGGTGGAGGTAGACGCATCAGAGGTTGGTGTTGGAGCTGTCCTGTCTCAGAGGGGTGAAGACAAGAAGCTTCATCCTTGCGCCTTCTTCTCTCACCGGCTTACCCCGGCCGAGAGGAATTACGATGTGGGGGATCGTGAACTCCTAGCGGTTAAGATGGCATTGAAGGAATGGAGACACTGGCTCGAGGGGGCTTCTCAACCGTTTCAAGTGCTTACGGACCACAAAAATCTGGAGTATATCCAGCAGGCGAAGCGGTTGAACTCCAGACAAGCTCGATGGTCTCTTTTCTTCAGCCGATTTCAGTTTATCCTCACCTATAGACCCGGGTCGAAGAATCTCAAACCGGACGCCTTGTCACGAATCTACTCTCCTGCCATTCGAGAAGATACTGACCTGACTGTCCTTCCTGCCGCTAAGATCGTGGCTCCGATCTCGTGGCAAGTGGAGGATACCGTGAAACAAGCTCAAGCCATCGAACCGGGCCCTGGAGGAGGTCCTGCCAATCGATTGTTTGTTCCCAAGGCAGCAAGGTCCCAAGTCCTTCTGTGGGGGCACTCCTCTCGCCTCACCTGTCACCCAGGCGTAGGTCGCACCTTGGAGTTCATCCAGCGTAAGTTCTGGTGGCCCACCATAAAAGAAGACGTTGCTACTTTCGTCAAGGCCTGTTCCGTGTGCTGCCAGGGCAAATCTTCTCACCTCCGCCCTCAAGGACTCCTTCACCCTTTATCTATTCCCCACCGACCCTGGTCCCATATCTCGTTGGACTTTATTACTGGCCTTCCTCTGTCCCATGGTAATACTACGATCCTAGTCATCATCGACAGGTTTTCTAAGGCGGCCAGGTTTGTTCCCTTGACCAAATTACCTTCTGCCAAGGAAACAGCTGAGTTGGTGATTAACCATGTGTTCCGAGTCTTTGGCATTCCGCAAGATATGGTTTCCGACAGAGGTTCCCAGTTCGCCTCAAGGTTTTGGAAGGCCTTCTGCCAACTCATAGGGGCCACGGCCAGTTTATCTTCAGGGTACCATCCAGAGTCCAACGGCCAAACTGAGAGGATGAATCAGGAGCTGGAAACCACCCTCAGATGTATGGTTTCCAACAACCCGTCCACATGGTCATCCTTCATTGTTTGGGCCGAGTACGCGCACAACACCTTGTGCTCCTCCTCCACTGGTATATCCCCGCATGAGTGTCAGTTTGGCTATGCTCCTCTATTGTTCCCGGACCAGGAGGCAGAAGTCAGAGTGCCTTCAGCCTCGAGGTTCATCAGACGCTGTCGGCTAACGTGGAAGAAGGCACGTCTTAATCTTCTGCGTTCCTCACAGCAGTACCAACGACAAGCCAACAGACGTCGCTGTCCCGGTCCTACCCTGTACCCCGGCCAGAGAGTATGGCTCTCAACAAAGAACTTACCGCTACGGGTGGAGTCTCGCAAGCTGTCCCAGAGATTCATCGGTCCCTTTAAGATTGCCAGGAGAGTCAATCCCGTTACTTTTCGCCTGCACTTACCCAGATCCCTTAAGATCAATCCAACATTTCACATTACTTTATTAAAACCTGTTGTTTTTTCTCCCCTTATCCCGGCAGGCAGACCTCCCCCTACGCCCCGTGTCATCGGTGGCCAGTCGGCTTATACCGTCCACCGGATACTGGATTCCCGCCGGGTGCAGCGGTCCTGGCAGTATCTGGTGGACTGGGAAGGCTACGGTCCCGAGGAGCGCTCCTGGGTTCCTGCCAAGGACATACTGGACCCTGATCTCATTCGTCAGTTCAGGACCCTCCACCCTGAGAAGGCTGGTAGGAACGTCAGGAGCCGTTCCTAGGAGGGGGATTCTGTCAGGTTTTGGCCAGGACTGTTCAGGTTTTGGTCACTAGATGTCCCCATTGCACCTTTTTTGTACCTTTTGTTTTTCCTTGCTCTAATTATTGTTTGCACCTGTGTGTCGTTCCCTTGTTAGTATTTAAACCCTGTGTGTTCCTCAGTTCCTTGCTCAGTGTTTGTATGTTAGCACCCAGCCCCAGCCCAAGCCTTGTTCTGAACATATGATTCTCTTATTGGATTTTCCAGAGGTTCTCTGGTTTAGTGCTTGTGTATTTTTGAGTAGTCTTTTGAGGTTTGTTTTTCCCTGCTGTTTTTACCACTTTGTGGAGTTTCTTTGTATTTTTGGAGGATATCCATTTTGTGCTTCTTGGCTTTATGTTTGGACATTGTGGATTTAGATTCTTTGCCTGAAGATTTTGTTCTTTAATTAAACCACCATCTCTAGTACTGCTGTGTCTGCCTCATCTTCTGGGTTCTGATGATTATTAGTGACTGTTTCTCGCACCGGGTCCTGACAATAGAGCTAAGCACAAGCAAAATCCTAGAGGAAAACCTAGTTCAATCTGCTTTCCACCAGACACTGGGAGATGAATTCACCTTTCAGCAGATCCAAATCTACACTGGAGTTTCTTACCAAGAAGACAGAGAATGTCTTAGAGTGACCTAGTTACAGTTTTGACTTAAATCTACTTGAACATCTATGGCAAGACATGACAATGGTTGTTTAGCAATGATCAATGACCAATTTGACAACACATTTTTAAAAGAATAACAGGTAAAAAAGTATTTTCTCAGATGTGTGATTACATATTTAATTTAGATATGTCTCTATTGTCACGTTCCTGACCTATTTCTGTTAGTTTGTGGTATGTGTTAGTTGGTCAGGACGTGAGTTTGGGTGGGCATTCTATGTTTTCTGTTTCTATGTTGGTTTAGGGTTGCCTGGTATGGCTCTCAATTAGAGGCAGGTGTTTGGCGTTTCCTCTAATTGAGAGTCATATTTAGGTAGGTTGTTTCACAGTGTTCGTTGTGGGTGGTTGTCTCCTGTGTCAGTGTTTGTATGTTACGCCACACGGGACTGTTCTCGGTTTGTTTGTACGTTCGTTCTTTTATGTAGTCAGTTTTCCTGTTCATGCGTTCTTCACGTTATATGTAAGTTCGTGTCCAGGTCTGTCTACATCGTTTATTTGTTTTGTAGTTAATCAAGTATAGTTCGTTTTGTGTCTTGTTTAAATAAATAATATGTCAAGTTACAACGCTGCGTCTTGGTTCAATCCATGCTCCTCTTCGGATGAAGAGGAAGAGGAGAACCGTTACATCTATTTCATGTTCAATACATTTGCAAACAGTTCTAAAATCTTTGTCCCTAAGGGGTATTGTGTGTAAATGGGTGAGAAAATAAATCAATTTAACGATAATAAGTCAAGGGGTATGAATACCTCCTGAAGGCACTGCATGCACTATATACAGTAGGGAATAGAGGGCCATTTGGAACGCTACTTAACTGAATGATAAGTGGCCATATCTGTAGGTCTTTAGGGGTTGTTGGATGAGATAACAATTATTCCAGTTCACCAATCAGATTCTTTTCCACAAAAGTAGTGCACTTTATTGGTAATAGTGTACCATTTGAGATGCAGCCTCAGACCTCTGTCCTGACTTCCCTTCATTGATTAAATGAGTGTAGAAGTCTGGAAGTGATTGTGGGCTTGATTTGCCTGCTTCCCCCACAGGGAGATTTACACAGTTAGTTGAGCAATATCTCCCATTCCCTGCATCAGCCAACACACCTGCTCGAGCACACTGGGACTGTGTGTGTGTGTGTGTCAGGTGTCAGGGTTAAGCCAGCAGAAGAGCTGCCTGTGTAGATGAAGGGGAACATAGAAAGACTGCAGAGAACACCTTAAGTCTACTGTAATCTCTTTCTCCCTGCCCCACTCCAGCTTACTCCAGACATCACACACACACACACACACACACACACACACACACACACACACACACACACACACACACACACACACACACACACACACACACACACACACACACACACACACACACACACACACACACAGAGAGATACACAGACAAACTGGGGTAGTGTCTGGCCCCATGTTGCTCTTGGACGTCAGACGTTGTGTGCCCAGCGCCTTGCCTTCTCTAAGGCCCGTTCCCCACCAGACTCCTGCTAACTTCATCTGTCCTTATAGAAACATCCAGTGACTGGGAGGAAATATCTGTCTAGGAATATCTGTCTAGACTTGAGTTAGAGCAGCACTGTTCTTTTCAATTCCGGTCCTGGAGAGCTGCAGGGCATGCAGGCTTTTGTTCCTGCCCAGCACTTACACACCTGATAATGCTAGATTTGGTTTACTCTGTTAGACACGCTCCGGGGGTGAAGTTTGCCCCTAGGTACAGATCTAGGATCAGTTTCCCCTCCCCCTAACCTTAACTATTAGTGGAGAAAACGCAAAACTGACCCAAGATCAGTGTCAAGGGGCAACTTCACCCGACACCATTAGCCACAGTGCTGCCTATCCTTCCTCATGTCTGTGGACTTCAGACATTTTTGCTCTCTGTTTGTCCGCTAGAAGACAAATAGCCACCTCATATACATTCCTAGACCCTGAAAGCATGGTCTACACACAGCCGTGTGCAGTGTGTGTGTGTGTGTGCGTGTGCTTGTGGCTCTGCGTGCAGGTCCGTGTGTGTGTCCGCGTATGTCTGTATGCATGTGTATGTGCCTGTCTCCAGCCTATACGTATAACCCAGTGTGGATGAGTGATTCATCTCGATGGGGGAAAGCCATTAATTGGTTGGTTAAGACAGAGACATTCCTACTCTGCCTCGGTGCCTGCTTTTCCTTGGAGCAGGCTGAATGGCCGTAGTGTGGTCTCCAACTCCCCGTTCACCCTAATGGACGATTAGACTGAAGCTTTTTAACATCCGCTTTTCGTCCCAAATGGCATCCTATTCCCTATGTAGTGTACTACTTTTGACCAGGGCCCATAAGGCTCTGGTCAAAAGTAGTGCACTGTGTAGGGAATAGGGTGCCATTTGGGGCATTGCCCCGAACAAATGAGCTGCTACCAGTTTAGACCAATGTTATTCTACCCCCGGGGGTGAGAATGAGAAATGTGGCGAAGTGGAAGTTAACACACACTGGGTGATGGGCTGCAGTTATCGTTTCTAACAAGGTGGAACAGATTTTGTAGCGTGTCCATACGGTGTAGGAAGGGGGAGGGAATGGAGTGTTACGCTGTGGTGGATGTCAGACGAGGCAGGAGTTGGTTTTGACAGAGTGAGGTGAACCGATTAGTGTGTGTGTGTGGGCGGGTGTCAGAGTGTGTGTGTGTGTGTGATGTGTGTGAGAGAGGTTGATTTGCTTGTTTAAGCCTAGAGGGGGTCCTGAGACGGTCGTTGGCTCGATGAGATCTGATCGTTGGCAGGTGAAGCGTGGTTTGGTCTGACAGGTGTGTGTGTGCGTGTGCGTGTGTCTGTGCGTGCGTGTGCGTGTGTGCGTGCGTGCTTGCGTGTGTGTGTGTGTGTGTGTGAGACAGACAGCTATAATTCAGGATGAATTGTCTGTCAGTCCTGATTTGACTCCAGCCACGATCCTTCAGTCTCACAAGGTGTAACTCCTGAGCTTCCCAAGACACTAGCAAAACACCACTTGTTGTAGACGTTTGTTGTAGACGTTTCTGTTTAATGGTGCATTTCTTTGTTACAAAACAGATTTCCCTGAGGGATATTAAGCTATTCTATTATACATGTTTGATATGGTGTATGTTATATAGCTTTCCCGTCACAAATAAATATTTTTACTAACCCTTACACTCAAGCCCAAACCATTTCCTTGTAAACCGTTGGTTTCAATTAATACTAACAATGTTGGTTTGTTATTTTGCATTGCTTTGTAGGAACTGTGAAGGCAAGAATATCCGCTACAGAACGTGCAGTAACATGGTAAGTCTAGTCTACGGGATGTAGCCTCAACAGACTACAACAGAGTCATTTCTAAAGCTTATGAATGTAACACATATAACTTGTTATTAGTCCTATTCCAGCTTATAACTGGTAATATATAGTTATAACTTTTCTATTCCAGCGTATAACTTTGCTGGTAACAGTGATAAGCACTGGCTCAATATTGTCAGCCGCCACTGTATTTGCCAGTCATGTTCAGCACTGTGGGTGACCTCATGGTAAAATCAGTCATGTTCAGCACTGTGGGTGACCTCATGGTAAAATCAGTCATGTTCAGCACTGTGGGTGACCTCTTGGTAAAATCAGTCATGTTCAGCACTGTGGGTGACCTCATGGTAAAATCAGTCATGTTCAGCACTGTGGGTGACCTCATGGTAAAATCAGTCATGTTCAGCACTGTGGGTGACCTCTTGGTAAAATCAGTCATGTTCAGCACTGTGGGTGACCTCTTGGTAAAATCAGTCATGTTCAGCACTGTGGGTGACCTCTTGGTAAAATCAGTCATGTTCAGCACTGTGGGTGACCTCTTGGTAAAATCATACGTTCCATCAATGAACAGAGGAAAAGCTCCATCTCATATCAACTCCAGAATTCAGTCTGTTCTCAGCAGCGGAACCACAGTCGTTCTCACAGCATTTTCATCAAAGATAGACTGTTTCTATTACTCTATTGAAGTGGTTTGTGTCTGGAATGTATTGCAGACTAGCTATGATTTCAATCATGACCAGTGGGATGAGTCCCCAGCATAATATTTAGACCACCGCTCCCGGTGTGAAAGAGATGGATATAAACAAAGCAAGAGAGAGAGAGAAACACTTCACTTTATGAAGTCCCATCCATGTAGTTCAATGAGAAAGGGAGGGAGGGAGGGAGTGTGGTGTGTGTGTGTGTGTGTGTGTGTGTGTGTGTGTGTGTGTGTGTGTGTGTGTGTGTGTGTGTGTGTGTGTGTGTGTGTGTGTGTGTGTGTGTGTGTGTGTGTGTGTGTGTGTGTGTGTGTGTGTGTGTGTGTGTGTGTGTGCACGTAAAGCAAGGCCTAAGGAGAGACTTAGTAAAGGCTCGCTGTTGGCAAAGAGTTGTGTCTTCCACATGTAAGCTGTTATGTGTTCTGTTCTTTCCCTCTGCCGAGCCATCTTATCCTTCTCTATCTTCCTTTTCTCTCCTCCCTTCTTCCCCAGGACTGTCCCGTCGAGTCGGGAGACTTCCGAGCCCAGCAGTGCTCTGCCCACAATGACATCAGGTACCAGGGCATGGTCTACGAGTGGATTCCCGTGCCCTATGAACCTTCGGCTGCGTGCGCCCTGCGGTGCCAGGCGCGGGGGAGGAGCTTAACGGTGGAGCTGGCGCCTAAGGTTCTAGATGGAACACGTTGCCGGGCCGACGCCCTGGATATGTGCATCAGTGGGGTCTGTCAGGTGAGATACTGACTGACTGAGGGATTGTCTGGATGGATATTATAAAGCACTTTTCCAGATGCTCAAAGTCAGGGCCGTGCACAGACCTTTCAGGGGGCATTTTGTTTCTGCAACAAGACAAACTCATAATCACAAATTGAAAGCAAGCTAGTTACAGCGTCTCCTAAAGACATGATTGACATGGGGAAAATAGGATGGGCTATCAGCTGATCATTGATATTGGTGATTGATGTAAATCTGCTAGTTAGCTAGCTCCATTTCTTTTCCTGATTGTGTGATGTCTCTCTGCCTCTCTCTCTGCTGCCTATCAGCCAACCAGACCCAATATTGATGATGGTGTAAGCTAATCAAGTGTTATGCTGCTGTGGAAGTACTGTTGTATTTAAACTAGGTAGACAGACACTCGACCGGTGACCGGATCTCTCAACCGGGCTTGTAATCTCAGTACAGGGCAGACTGGGAAAAGGGGGGGAAATTACACCACCACCCAAAATGACACTTAGGAGACTGGAAGGGCAAAGGGCATGTTCTCTACATAGGTAAGGTCCTATCTGTGCATGTGCCTGATTAAAGTACGAGGGAAACGTATATTATTACAATATGATGATATTATAGTAATATCTTGTATAATAAGGATTGGTTTTATATAGCACTTTTCCATGTGCTCAAAGCCCTTTGGATTGCATTGGGAGGGAAACTCACCTCATCCCCCACCAATGTGTCACCCACCTGGACTGTGCCATGGCAGCCATTGTGGTTACAGAAAGTTAATCAGCCATGTCAATGACAGATCAGGGGACACGATGTATAATATGACACGATACAATAAAATGGCTCAAGACTGGATCACTGCTTGAAATATTAGTTTTTTCTTTGTGGGCCACAGTAAAGACTACATGAATATTTCCAAACTATTACAGTGAAAAACAGTCTGAGAACCTCTGATCTTCTGCAACATTTCTCAATAATCGTAGTTCTTGAACAATCGTACAGTATTTCCACTTTGTGAATCCACATGGCAGCTGCTGTAGCAGCGGCTGATCTAAAACCACATGTCAGAAATAGGAAGTTCCTAAAAAATGATCTTAAACATGGAAAATATTTCTACTCTCCATGTTGCATGTCAGAAGCTCTGGGTTCTAGTTTAGGCTAGAAGTTATTGTTTTAGGAACCACAGACTGATGATCAATGTTGCCATGTCCTCTTCGCTGGATAGGTGCTTTATTAAAACGTCTGTCTGAGGCTGTATGACTGGAGGAAGGGGAGAGGAAGAGAGAGACAGAGAACTGGAGGTGTGAGGAAGGAGGGAGAGAGAGAAAAAAGAGAGAGGGAGAGGAGGTGTGACAGGAGGAAGGAGAGAGAGAATAGAGATAGAATAGAAAGAGAAATGGAGGTACGGTGGGAGGAAGGAGTGAGAGAGAGAGAGAGAGAGAGAGAGAGAGAGAGAGAGAGAGAGAGAGAGAGAAATGCAGGAGTTACGACTGGAGGAAGGAGAGAGAGATGCAGGCGGTGCGATAGGAGGAAGGAGCAAGAGAGAGAATAGGGAGGGCGAAAGAGAGATGGAGGAGATGGAGAGAGAGATGCAGGAAGTACGACAGTAGGAAGGAGAGGGATGGAGGAGAGAGAGAGACGCAGGAAGTACGACAGGAGGAAGGAGAGAGAGAGACACAGGAGGTACGACAGGAAGAAGGAGAGAGAGAGACACAGGAGGTACGACAGGAGGAAGGAGAGAGAGAGACACAGAAGGTACGACAGGAGGAAGGAGAGAGAGACACAGGAGGTACGACAGGAGGAAGGAGAGAGAGAGACACAGAAGGTACGACAGGAGGAAGGAGAGAGAGAGAGACACAGGAGGTACGACAGGAGGAAGGAGAGAGAGAGAGACACAGGAGGTACGACAGGAGGAAGGAGAGAGAGAGACACAGGAGGTACGACAGGAGGAAGGAGAGAGAGAGACACAGAAGGTACGACAGGAGGAAGGAGAGAGAGACACAGGAGGTACGACAGGAGGAAGGAGAGAGAGAGAGACACAGAAGGTACGACAGAAGGAAGGAGAGAGAGAGAGACACAGGAGGTACGACAGGAGGAAGGAGAGAGAGAGACACAGGAGGTACGACAGGAGGAAGGAGAGAGAGAGACACAGAAGGTACGACAGGAGGAAGGAGAGAGAGAGACACAGAAGGTACGACAGGAGGAAGGATAGAGAGAGACACAGAAGGTACGACAGGAGGAAGGAGAGAGAGAGAGAGACACACACAGGAGGTACGACAGGAGGAAGGAGAGAGAGAGAGACACAGAAAGTACGACAGGAGGAAGGAGGGAGAGACAGGAGGTACGAGAGAGAGAGAGAGACACAGAAGGTACGACAGGAGGAAGGAGAGAGAGAGAGACACACAGAAGGTACGACAGGAGGAAGGATAGAGAGAGACACACAGAAGGTACGACAGGAGGAAGGAGAGAGAGAGACACACAGGTAGGTGGGTGCTTTATCTTGGCCAGGTCGCAGTTGCAAATGAGAACTTGTTCTCAACTAGCCTACCTGGTTAAATAAAGGTGAAATAAAAAAATAAAATAAAATAAAAACACAGGAGGTACGATAGTAGGAAGGAGAGAGAGAGAGACACGGGAGGTATGACAGTAGGAAGGAGAGAGAGACACGGGAGGTATGACAGTAGGAAGGAGAGAGAGACACTGGAGGTATGACAGTAGGAAGGAGAGAGAGACACTGGAGGTACGACAGTAGGAAGGAGAGAGAGAGACACGGGAGGTACGGCAGTAGGAAGGAGAGAGAGACACTGGAGGTATGACAGTAGGAAGGAGAGAGAGACACTGGAGGTATGACAGTAGGAAGGAGAGAGAGAGACACGGGAGGTACGTCAGTAGGAAGGAGAGAGAGACACTGGAGGTACGACAGTAGGAAGGAGAGAGAGAGACACACAGGAGGTACGACAGTAGGAAGGAGAGAGAGACACGGGAGGTACGGCAGTAGGAAGGAGAGAGACACTGGAGGTACGACAGTAGGAAGGAGAGAGAGACACGGGAGGTACGGCAGTAGGAAGGAGAGAGAGACACTGGAGGTACGGCAGTAGGAAGGAGAGAGAGACACTGGAGGTATGACAGTAGGAAGGAGAGAGAGAGACACACAGGAGGTACGGCAGTAGGAAGGAGAGAGAGACACTGGAGGTATGACAGTAGGAAGGAGAGAGAGACACGGGAGGTACGGCAGTAGGAAGGAGAGAGAGACACTGGAGGTATGACAGTAGGAAGGAGAGAGAGAGACACACAGGAGGTACGACAGTAGGAAGGAGAGAGAGACACTGGAGGTATGACAGTAGGAAGGAGAGAGAGAGACACGGGAGGTACGGCAGTAGGAAGGAGAGAGAGACACTGGAGGTATGACAGTAGGAAGGAGAGAGAGAGACACACAGGAGGTACGACAGTAGGAAGGAGAGAGAGACACAGGAGGTACGACAGTAGGAAGGAGAGAGAGAGAGACACGGGAGGTACGACAGTAGGAAGGAGAGAGAGACACAGGAGGTACGACAGTAGGAAGGAGAGAGAGACACTGGAGGTATGACAGTAGGAAGGAGAGAGAGAGAGACACACAGAAGGTACGACAGGAGGAAGGAGAGAGAGAGAGACACAGGAGGTACGGCAGGAGGAAGGAGAGAGAGAGACACGGGAGGTACGGCAGTAGGAAGGAGAGAGAGACACTGGAGGTATGACAGTAGGAAGGAGAGAGAGAGACACACAGGAGGTACGACAGTAGGAAGGAGAGAGAGACACAGGAGGTACGACAGTAGGAAGGAGAGAGAGAGAGACACGGGAGGTACGACAGTAGGAAGGAGAGAGAGAGACACAGGAGGTATGACAGTAGGAAGGAGAGAGAGAGAGACACGGGAGGTACGACAGTAGGAAGGAGAGAGAGACACAGGAGGTACGGCAGTAGGAAGGAGAGAGAGACACTGGAGGTATGACAGTAGGAAGGAGAGAGAGAGAGACACACAGAAGGTACGACAGGAGGAAGGAGAGAGAGAGAGACACAGGAGGTACGGCAGGAGGAAGGAGAGAGAGAGACACGGGAGGTACGGCAGTAGGAAGGAGAGAGAGACACTGGAGGTATGACAGTAGGAAGGAGAGAGAGAGACACACAGGAGGTACGACAGTAGGAAGGAGAGAGAGACACAGGAGGTATGACAGTAGGAAGGAGAGAGAGAGAGACACGGGAGGTACGACAGTAGGAAGGAGAGAGAGACACAGGAGGTACGACAGTAGGAAGGAGAGAGAGACACTGGAGGTATGACAGTAGGAAGGAGAGAGAGAGACATACAGGAGGTACGACAGGAGGAAGGAGAGAGAGACACAGGAGGTATGACAGTAGGAAGGAGAGAGAGAGAGACACACAGAAGGTACGACAGGAGGAAGGAGAGAGAGAGACACAGAAGGTACGACAGGAGGAAGGAGAGAGAGACACAGGAGGTACGACAGGAGAAAGGAGAGAGAAGCTGTCTGAACCTAACAGAGACAGACACTTGTTTCAGAAAGACAGATTCCCCACATCATATGCTGTAGTGCACTAGAACATAGTGCTAGACTAGGTTTGCATCCCAAATGGCACCCTATCCCCTGTATAGTGCACTCCTTTTGACCAGAACCCTATGTGCTCTAGTCAAAAGCACTGCACTATATCATAGGGAATGGAGGGCTATTTGGGACCTGTAGCAGTTCTAGGCCAGAGAGGAATGCACACTGTTGTGTGTCTAGCCAAGCGGAAATTCACATATCCACTTCACCCATTAAGGAAGTAGACCCTCTTTATGCAAATCCTTCAAAGTACACTTATACAGTGCCAGGCCATGATAACTTAACACGGAGCGAGGGACATTACTTAGTCCCACAAGGCATTAACTTGTTACTGATACTTCTCTAAGTATCCTGTATATCAGCAAGCTACAGTAAGAAGCTGTCTTCATGGAACCATGACAAAGTGCTTGTTCAACCCAAATAGGACCTTCATGTTATACTACCCATAGACATTCTCAAGTGAAGTGTGTGTGTGTGTGTGTGTGTGTGTGTGTGTGTGTGTGTGTGTGTGTGTGTGTGTGTGTGTGTGTGTGTGTGTGTGTGTGTGTGTGTGTGTGTGTGTGTGTGTGTGTGTGTGTGTGTGTGTGTGAGAGAGAGACACGGAGCTGCGATATCAAGATCCGTCTTTTTCTGACCATGTTCTGTGCTTGAAGTCAAATAGCTCTGCACGGTACTTCATGGCTTCTGCCCTCTAAGTGGTGTGTATATAATGGGTATAAGGAGTGTTTGTGTTTACTGGGACTGCTGGCCAGGTAAGTCATATTTGGTTTGTTATGCTGGCTGCTATTCCCACAGCATCTGGAGCACAAACTCTGCTCTTCACCATTTCAAGACTAATATGCAGTCTAAATACAACATTAGATATACAGACATCAGTGTCGGATACCATGTAAAACATGTGAGTTTGGTTCCCCAAACCCCACACCTCATCCTCTAAACCAGAGGGTGAGGAAACACAACCCATTTTCAATGTGGCCCTCCGGACCTTGGTGAACACCGAATAGCCCTCGAGGCAAAATGAGCTTGACACACCTGCTCTAAACCAATGTCTCCAAGCCGTTGCTCATGGACCCCCAACAGTTCCACGTGATCCCACTACTTAAAGGTTTGACGATTAGCTGACTAGTTGAATCAGGCGTGCTGGTGCTGGAATAGCACCGATATGCTGGTGGCGTGGTCCATGAGGAACCGATGACGTGAACATTGGCATTATGTCTTATGTAGATGGTACATTCCTGTACTGGGCTAACAACAGTGATAGATCAAGACATACTGTACATTACATAGCCAGTATCACCCTTAAACATTTACTCTATGCTATTACTGTATTATCAAAAAGAGAGAACGCTTTGAGTTAGTGATCCTTAGAAAAGGGATTTATAAATGAAATGTGATTGATGGAGTTCATGTAGATGGTTCTTTCCTCTTCTGGGCTGAACACGGACACAGATCACAATTCACACAGCCAGTAAGACAAGAAAGCAAGTTAACACATTTGTATGTCTTTTTTATAAATAGACAGCACTTTGAGTTTCTGGTTTGGCAGCATTTCCTGTATAGATGTCAGATCACTGTACTGGGCTAACAACAAGATGTATTAACACATACAGGCTCCAGACAGACTGGTTACTGTAATGAACACGATGGGAGACAGACAGCTGGTTACTGTAATGAACAAGATGGGAGACAGACAGACTGGTTACTGTAATGAACACGATGGGAGACAGACAGACTGGTTACTGTAATGAACACGATGGGAGACAGACAGACTGGTTACTGTAATGAACACGATGGGAAACAGACAGACTGGTTACTGTAATGAACAAGATGGGAGACAGACAGACTGGTTACTGTAATGAACACGATGGGAGACAGACAGACTGGTTACTGTAATGAACACGATGGGAGACAGACAGACAGACTGGTTACTGTAATGAATACGATGGGAGACAGACAGACTGGTTACTGTAATGAACACGATGGGAGACAGACAGACTGGTTACTGTAATGAACACGATGGGAGACAGACAGACTGGTTACTGTAATGAACACGATGGGAGACAGACAGACTGGTTACTGTAATGAACACGATGGGAGACAGACAGACTGGTTACTGTAATGAACACGATGGGAGACAGACAGACTGGTTACTGTAATGAACACGATGGGAGACAGACAGAGTGGTTACTGTAATGAACACGATGGGAGACAGACAGACTGGTTACTGTAATGAACACGATGGGAGACAGACAGACTGGTTACTGTAATGAACACGATGGGAACCAGACAGACTGGTTACTGTAATGAACACACTGGGAGACCGACAGCTGGTTACTGTAATGAACACGATGGGAGACAGACAGACTGGTTACTGTAATGAACAAGATGGGAGACAGACAGACTGGTTACTGTAATGAACACGATGGGAGACAGACAGACTGGTTACTGTAATGAACACGATGGGAGACAGACAGACTGGTTACTGTAATGAACACGATCGGAGACAGACAGACTGGTTACTGTAATGAACACGATGGAAGACAGACAGACTGGTTACTGTAATGAACACGATGGGAGACAGACAGACTGGTTACTGTAATGAACATGATGGGAGACAGACAGACTGGTTACTGTAATGAACACGATGGGAGACAGACAGACTGGTTACTGTAATGAACAAGATGGGAGACAGACAGACTGGTTACTGTAATGAACACGATGGGAGACAGACAGACTGGTTACTGTAATGAACACGATGGGAGACAGACAGACTGGTTACTGTAATGAACACGATGGGAGACAGACAGACTGGTTACTGTAATGAACATGATGGGAGACAGACAGACTGGTTACTGTAATGAACACGATGGGAGACAGACAGACTGGTTACTGTAATGAACACGATGGGAGACAGACACCTGGTTTCAAGCGCAGGGCGCAGCAGGTGTTTATTTGTAAAGGACCACAGGATGAGGCAGGTAGCTGGGTCCAGGGGCAGGCAGAAGGTCATACACAGGGAGTCCAAAAAGGCAACAGGCAGGGAAAAGGCTAGTAACGTCATCCGGGAGATCAGGCAATAGGTTGGTAACAGGAAATCCGATAGGCTGAAGGCGTCATTAGTGAGGCAGGTAAAAACGATCATACATGACAGGGTTAAATTACAGGAAAACCCAGCGCTCTGAATTTCAGTGTCATTAAACAAACAATACCTCACAATGATGTGGTGCAAAGAACTGAACTAAATAGTGTGTGTAAATGACATACAGGTGTGTGAACAGGTGATCAGAATTCGGGTGATTGGAATGGAAAGTGAGCTGCGTTCAGGGGATCTACGTGTTTGAGAGTGTGAGCTAGAAATTGGAATGGAGAGTGAGCTGCGTTCAGGTGATCTATGTGTTTGAGAGTGTGAGCTAGAAAGTGGAATGGAAAGTGAGCTGCGTTCAGGTGATCTACGTGTTTGAGAGTGTGAGCTAGAGAGTGGAATGTAAAGTGAGCTGCGTTCAGGTGATCTACGTGTTTGCGAGTGTGAGCTAGAAAGTGGAATGGAAAGTGAGCTGCGTTCAGGGGATCTACGTGTTTGAGAGTGTGAGCTAGAAAGTGGAATGGAAAGTGAGCTGCGTTCAGGTGATCTACGTGTTTGAGAGTGTGAGCTAGAGAGTGGAATGTAAAGTGAGCTGCGTTCAGGGGATCTACATGTTTGCGAGTGTGAGCTAGAAAGTGGAATGTAATGTGGGCTGCGTTCAGGTGATCTATGTGTTTGAGAGTGAGCTAGAAAGTGGAATGGAAAGTGAGCTGCGTTCAGGTGATCTACGTGTTTGAGTGTGAGTTGGAAGCAGACGTTACAGTTACCAAGTAAGCCAGGAAGGTAATAGTTAACTAACACATTCACTTTATTTCATTATTTTAGCACTCCTTGGGACTTGGGAGCATCTTTCATGTAGATGATACATTCTTAATTCATTGAATTATTGACTGAGTTTAATTGACAGTTGAAAATGAATATAAAGCCGCTCAGTAGGAAACAACATTACATACATTAAAATAAAGGATGAAGCATAAACACAATGAAAGTTCCTGGGTTAACAACGCTGACAGATGAGGACCTACCTTCAGCAGACAGCGGCCGGTTCGCTGCCTTGGCATCATAGCTTACACACAATATCATTCTATTATGATTCATTTATACTAGCGATTGCCATTTCAGATTATAAGGGATTATTATTATTATTTTTGCTTTGCATATCACTTCTTTAAAACAGATGTCTGGCATGGCTACATACTGCTTCTTTTGGAAACTTTGAGGATCTTTGAAGAACGGGCTAAACTGATTATTTGTTCCTCAAAAAATATGAATAGATTGTTCAGAACAAAAAAGAAACTAACAAAAAACAGGACAAAAGCAATAACAACAACGGGACCATTTCTTTCCTCATGGAAAGTATAACGACAATACTGTTCATTCTGCACAACAACCCCGATCCTAGGTTTCTGGACCTCGAGCGTTGAACAATTCTTATGCAATGATGTTCAGACAGCAACCGCTGTGTTTAAACACTCTCTCAGTAGATGTCTACCACTTTGGCTGTCGCAACGATCCATAAAGGTTGAAATGCAATAGAAAGAGACAGGTGGAGATTGAGCTCTCGCAGACCTAATGGAATAGAAACACAGACTGTATAATCCAGACCTAATGGAATAGAAACACAGACTATATAATCCAGGCCTAATGGAATAGAAACACAAACTGTATAATCCAGACCTAATGGAATAGAAACACAAACTGTAAAATCCAGACCTAATGGAATAGAAAAACAAACTGTATAATCGAGACCTAATGGAAAATAAACACAGACTGTATAATCCAGACCTAATGGAATAGAAACACAGACTGTATATTCAGGAAGATGATGGATTGAGTTTATGTAGTGTTTTCCTTCATGCTGTGAAATGTTTAACTTGATATTCCAGAGGTGGGTAATGCATATATCAATCTAATGATGGAACAATTTTATATGTACTTTTAAAATAGTCAAAAGAATCAATGAATTTATAGATGTCAATAATATAGCCTACAGTGTTGACTGTCCTCTTTATTTACATACATTACTCTGTTTCTGTCTCTGTCTCTCTGTCTCTCTGTTTCTCTGTCTCTCTGTCTCTCTCTCTGTCTCTCTCTCTCTCTCTCTCTCTCTCTCTCTGTCTCTCTCTCTGTCTCTCTCTCTGTCTCTCTGTCTCTGTCTCTCTCTCTGTCTCTGTCTCTCTCTCTGTCTCTCTCTGTCTCTCTCTCTGTCTCTCTCTCTGTCTCTCTCTCTGTCTCTCTCTCTCTATCTCTCTCTCTCTCTCTCTCTCTCTCTCTCTCTCTCTCTCTCTCTCTCTCTCTATGTCTCTCTCTCAATTTTTTTTTTCAATTCAAGGGGCTTTATTGGCATGGGAAACATGTGTTAACATTGCCAAAGCAAGTGAGGTAGAAATTATACAAAAGTGAAATAAACAATACAAATTAACAGTAAACATTACACATACAGAAGTTTCAAAACAATAAAGACATTACAAATGTTATATTATATACAGTGTTGTAACAATGTACAAATGGTTAAAGCACACAAGTTAAAATAAATAAGCATAAATATGGGTTGTATTTACAATGGTGTTTGTTCTTCACTGGTTGCCCTTTTCTTGTGGCAACAGGTCACAAATCTTGCTGCTGTGATGGCACGCTGTGGAATTTCTCCCAGCAGATATGGGAGTTTATCAAAATTGGATTTGTTTTCAAATTCTTTGTGGATCTGTGTAATCTGAGGGAAATATGTCTCTCTAATATGGTCATACATTGGGCAGGAGGTTAGGAAGTGCAGCTCAGTTTCCACCTCATTTTGTGGGCAGTGTGCACATAGCCTGTCTTCTCTTGAGAGCCATGTCTGCCTACGGCGGCCTTTCTCAATAGCAAGGCTATGCTCACTGAGTCTGTATCTCTCTCTCTCTCTCTCTCTCTCTCTCTCTCTCTCTCTCTCTCTCTCTCTCTCTCTCTCTCTCTCTCTCTCTCTGTTTCTCTCTCTCTATCTCTCTCTCTCTCTCTCTCTGTCTCTCTCACTCTTTCTCTCTCTCTCTCTCTCTCTCTCTCTCTCTCTGTCTTTGTTTCTCTCTCTCTCACTCTCTCTGTCTCTGTCTCTCTCTGTCTCTCTCTGTCTCTCTGTTTCTCTCTCTCTCTGGCTCTCTCTGTCTCTCTCTCTGTCTCTCTGTTTCTCTCTCTGGCTCTCTCTCTCTCTATGTCTCTCTGTCTCTCTCTGTCATGCAAGGAAACATACAGGGGTTTCATATGAGCTGGGCCTTCCATAGACCATCCACACAGCTAGTACACACTTCACTGCTATCTGAAATCCATCACACAACCTTCAAACATACAGTAGCACTGTACAGTAGTCTACCTAGTTCTGAGTCACAACCAATTCTAACTAGTGTCTAATTCTGGGCTGTGGTTGGAACTACTGTTTTGTCTATATAGAGGGGTCAAGACTTGGTCTTGGTCACATGCTGAGGTGAATCTGAAAGGCAAGTCAAAGTTCCAGTAGCGATGAGAACATGGCGTAGCAGGCTGTGAGGAATAGAATAGACAGCAGGCTGAAATAGAACTGGGTTTAACAGGTGACAGAATGGGGCCAGTCCTCTACCTTCCAATGTTTATTTATTAATGATGAGAGCATGGATGGAGCGTTGAGCTGGGAAAATAAACTGAATTCCTGAAAAGACAAACACGTGTGTGTGGGGGGGGGGTACAGTGTGTCCATCTCACTCTCACTTTTCCTACACCCCTCTTGTAACCACCCTCCACTCTCTGTCCGTCCGCCTCCTTCCCTCCCTCATCCCCTCTTTATCCAAATCAAATTGTATTGGTCACATACACATATTTAGCAGATGTTATTGTGGGTGTAGCGAAATGCTACACCAAATCCCTCTCCCCCTCTCTCTTTCTCACCTCTCTATCCATATTTGTGTTGGCAGGAGGTGGGCTGTGACAGACAGCTGGGCAGTGGTGCCAGGGAAGACAACTGCGGTGTGTGTGCCGGCGACAGTTCTACTTGTCGGCTGGTCCGGGGCCAGGCGCTGCCTCACGTCTCACCGGAAGAACGTAGGTACACAACAAGCTCGGCAATGCCTGAAAAAATACACTCTTCTCTCTCTAAGCGGACCTCAATCCCCCCTGTATCAATATCTTTACACACAGAGGTTGTGAACATACTCTCTGTTGAAAATACATTATCGTCTCTCTCCCTTGTCCGCCTATGGCCCTAGGTAAACATAATCTCTCTTCATCTCTCTCCCCCAACCAGGTTTACAACTGCTGTGAAAATACACTCTAGTCTCCCTAGCTCTCATCTTCTTCCAGGCCCATGTAAATATCCCTCACCAACAACGTTCACAATGCTTGTTAAAATACACTCTTTCTCCCTCTTTTCTCTGGCCATCAATATAGTATCGCCCTCCAACAAGGTTTGTGAACCCTTGTGAAAATACACCAGTCCAACCCATGTCCCTTACGGTCCTATCAAAATATCTCTCCCCACTTTTCAGGTGTTGGTACTGTACCTGCCCTGGTCCTCACACCTCTCTCTGGCCCTCAATCCCTCAAGTCCTGAGTCCTCAGGTCTGGTCTGGGTTAATGTTCTGTCTCAGGTCTGGTCTGGGTTTGTGTTCTGTCCCAGATCTGGTCTGGGTTAGTGTTCTGTCTCAGGTCTGGCATGGGTTAGTATTCTGTCACAGGTCTGGCCTGGGTTAGTGGTCTGTCTCAAGTCTAGCCTGGGTTAGTGTTCTACTCCAGGTCTGGTCTGGGTCAGTGTTCTATTCCAGGTCCGGTCTGGGTTAGTGTTCTGTCCCAGGTCTGGTCTGGGTTAGTGTTCTGTCCCAGGTCTGGTCTGGGTTAGTGTTCTGTCCCAGGTCTGGTCTGGGTTTGTGTTCTGTCCCAGGTCTGGTCTGGGTAAGTGTTCTATTCCAGGTCTGGTCTGGGTTTGTGTTCTATTCCAGGTCTGGTCTGGGTTAGTGTTCTGTCCCAGGTCTGGTCTGGGTTAGTGTTCTGTCCCAGGTCTGGTCTGGGTCAGTGTTCTGTCTGATCTCTGGTCTGGGTCAATGTTCTGTCCCAGGTCTGGTCTGGGTTAGTGTTCTGTCCCAGGTCTGGTCTGGGTTAGTGTTCTATACCAGGTCTTGTCTGGGTTTGTGTTATATTCCAGGTCTGGCCTGGGTTAGTGTTCTATTCCAGATCTGGTCTGGGTTAGTGTTCTATTCCAGGTCTGGTCTGGGTTAGTGTTCTGTCCCAGGTCTGGTCTGGGTTAGTGTTCTGTCCCAGGTCTGGTCTGGGTTAGTGTTCTGTCCCAGGTCTGGTCTGGGTTAGTGTTCTGTCTGAGGTCTGGTCTGGGTCAATGTTCTGTCCAAGGTCTGGTCTGGGTCAGTGTTCTGTCCCAGGTCTGGTCTGGGTTAGTGTTCTATACCAGGTCTGGTCTGGGTTTGTGTTATATTCCAGGTCTGGCCTGGGTTAGTGTTCTATTCCAGATCTGGTCTGGCTTAGTGTTCTGTCCCAGGTCTGGTCTGGGTTAATGATCTGTCTCAGGTCTGGCCTGGATAAGTGTTATGGCCCACACAGTTTATTTATCAAAGCTGGGATACTACTATGCCATCTGGCTTAGACTGTCCACAGATGGAGCTATCCAGTGTACGCTTCAAAATGGAGGCAGATTTTTTTGTGTGGGCTTTTCATAAAATGTTATGTGTGGAGATTAAAACCATGAGTGCATTTTGTCTGTCACTATTATGTTTCCTGACGTGATAACTGCATTCTGGTTTGCTTGGAGGTGGTTAGGGACATTAAATACCATGTAAAATGGCAATGTTTTTACTAGAAAAATGTGTGGTTTGTGAATTAAATGAAATGATTGCATTCCAGTCTGCCAAGCACTGGTTTACTGTAAACCGGACTGGGTTCCATGTTTCAAAGAGTTGAGAAAGGTTGACTTGAAGGTCGGTCTTTTCCTGGTTAACTGTTGGCTATTGTAGTCAGCTTCATGGAATACACTACAGGAGTATTTTAGGTCTTGGTGAAATCAAACTTTGAAAAGGTTTCCATTCATTTTGGAATGAGGCATATAGCTGGATCTACACAATAGATGGCATGGGACATCTCAACATTACTACTTTTGAGGTGTGAAAAACATCTGATAAAACTAACATTTTGTCAAGATGCTCTTGGCTATTTCCCGCACAGCTTAGCATTTCCACACGTCTTTAAAGGTTAATTAAGTAGATATTGGCACCAAACGTATTTGCATACTCAATTTATTGGCCTTCCAGCTGAGGTATTGTATCACATTCCTCAAATGAACATGGTTTGGCATGCGCTGGAGAGTGGAAATGAACATGGTTTGGCATGCGCTGGAGAGTGGAAATGAACATGGTTTGGCATGCGCTGGAGAGTGGAATTGAACATGGTTTGGCATGCGCTGGAGAGTGGAATTGAACATGGTTTGGCATGCGCTGGAGAGTGGAAATGAACATGGTTTGGCATGCCCTGGAGAGTGGAAATGAATATGGTTTGGCATGCCCTGGAGAGTGGAAATGAATATGGTTTGGCATGCGCTGGAGAGTGGAAATGAACATGGTTTGGCATGCGCTGGAGAGTGGAAATGAACATGGTTTGGCATGCGCTGGAGAGTGGAAATGAACATGGTTTGGCATGGGCTGGAGAGTGGAAATGAACATGGTTTGGCATGCGCTGGAGAGTGGAAATGAATATGGTTTGGCATGCGCTGGAGAGTGGAAATGAACATGTTTTGGCATGCGCTGGAGAGTGGAAATGAACATGGTTTGGCATGCGCTGGAGAGTGGAAATGAACATGGTTTGGCATGCGCTGGAGAGTGGAAATGAACATGGTTTGGCATGCGCTGGAGAGTGGAAATGAACATGGTTTGGCATGCGCTGGAGAGTGGAAATGAACATGGTTTGGCATGCGCTGGAGAGTGGAAATTAACATGGTTTGGCATGCGCTGGAGAGCGGAAATTAACATGGTTTGGCATGCGCTGGAGAGTGGAAATGAACATGGTTTGGCATGCGCTGGAGAGTGGAAATGAACATGGCTTGGCATGCGCTGGAGAGTGGAAATGAACATGGTTTGGCATGCACTGGAGAGTGGAAATGAACATGGTTTGGCATGCGCTGGAGAGTGGAAATGAACATGGTTTGGCATGCGCTGGAGAGTGGAAATGAACATGGTTTGGCATGCCCTGGAGAGTGGAAATGAACATGGTTTGGCATGCGCTGGAGAGTGGAAATGAACATGGCTTGGCATGCGCTGGAGAGTGGAAATGAACATGGTTTGGCATGCGCTGGAGAGTGGAAATGAACATGGTTTGGCATGCGCTGGAGAGTGGAAATGAACATGGTTTGGCATGCGCTGGAGAGTGGAAATGAACATGGTTTGGCATGCGCTGGAGAGTGGAAATGAACATGGCTTGGCATGCGCTGGAGAGTGGAAATGAACATGGCTTGGCATGCGCTGGAGAGTGGAAATGAACATGGCTTGGCATGCGCTGGAGAGTGGAAATGAACATGGTTTGGCATGCGCTGGAGAGTGGAAATGAACATGGCTTGGCATGCGCTGGAGAGTGGAAATGAACATGGTTTGGCATGCGCTGGAGAGTGGAAATGAACATGGCTTGGCATGCGCTGGAGAGTGGAAATGAACATGGCTTGGCATGCGCTGGAGAGTGGAAATGAACATGGCTTGGCATGCGCTGGAGAGTGGAAATGAACATGGTTTGGCATGCGCTGGAGAGTGGAAATGAACATGGTTTGGCATGCGCTGGAGAGTGGAAATGAACATGGCTTGGCATGCGCTGGAGAGTGGAAATGAACATGGTTTGGCATGCGCTGGAGAGTGGAAATGAACATGGCTTGGCATGCGCTGGAGAGTGGAAATGAACATGGCTTGGCATGCGCTGGAGAGTGGAAATGAACATGGTTTGGCATGCGCTGGAGAGAGGAAATGAACATGGCTCGCTCCCTTAAAAAGCATTGGTGTTAGAAATAGCATCAAGTGACCATGTACATTTTTAGAATATTTAAATATTTAGATATTTACAGTATCTGTCACATACCTATAGCACTGGCCAATGGGCGTTTGGTCAAGCAGTAGTGTAGTGTCTGACCCAACTATAATCCAAGGTGGCGCAGCGGTCTAAGGCACTGCATCCCAGTGCTAGAGGTGTCACTAAAGACGCTGGTTTTATCCCGGGCTGTATCACAACCAGCCATGATTGGTAGTCCCATAGGCCGGTGCACAATTGGCCCAGCGTCGTCCGGGTTAGGGTTTGGCCAGGGTAGGCCGTTATTGTAATATAAGAATTTGTTCTTATCTGACTTGCCTAGTTAAATAAAGGTAAAACATTGTAAAACACTCCAGAACGTACTGTAGTATTGGGATGTGGTTGTATGAGCTCAAAGTAGTTGAACTAACAGTGACACTGGGTATGTACTGTACATTTAGTTGAACTAACAGTGACATTGGATATGTACTGTACATTTAGTTGAACTAATAGTGACACTGGGTATGTACTGTACATTTAGTTGAACTAACAGTGACACTGGATATGTACTATACATTTAGTTGAACTAACAGGGACGCTGGGTATGTACTGTACATTTAGTTGAACTAACAGTGACATTAGGTATGTACTGTACATTTAGTTGAACTAACAGGGACACTGGGTATGTACTGTACATTTAGTTGAACTAACTGTGACTTTAGGTATGTACTGTACATTTAGTTGAACTAACAGGGACACTGGGTATGTACTGTACATTTAGTTGAACTAACAGTGACATTAGGTATGTACTGTACATTTAGTTGAACTAACAGGGACACTGGGTATGTACTGTACATTTAGTTAAACTAACAGGGACATTGGATATGTACTGTACATTTAGTTGAACTAACATGGACACTGGGTATGTACTATACATTTAGTTGAACTAACAGGGACACTGGGTATGTACTATACATTTAGTTGAACTAACAGGGACACTGGGTATGTACTATACATTTAGTTGAACTAACAGTGACACTGGGTATGTACTATACATTTAGTGGAACTAACAGTGACACTGGGTATGTACTATACATTTAGTTGAACTAACAGGGACACTGGGTATGTACTATACATTTAGTTGAACTAACAGTGACACTGGGTATGTACTATACATTTAGTTGAACTAACAGGGACACTGGGTATGTACTGTACATTTAGTTAAACTAACAGTGACATTGGATATGTACTGTACATTTAGTTGAACTAACATGGACACTGGGTATGTACTATACATTTAGTTGAACTAACAGGGACACTGGGTATGTACTATACATTTAGTTGAACTAACAGTGACATTGGATATGTACTGTACATTTAGTTGAACTAACAGGGACACTGGATATGTACTATACATTTAGTTAAACTAACAGGGACACTGGGTATGTACTATACATTTAGTTGAACTAACAGGGACACTGGGTATGTACTATACATTTAGTTGAACTAACAGGGACACTGGGTATGTACTATACATTTAGTTGAACTAACATGGACACTGGGTATGTACTATACATTTAGTTGAACTAAAAGGGACACTGGGTATGTACTATACATTTAGTTGAACTAACATGGACACTGGGTATGTACTATACATTTAGTTGAACTAACAGGGACACTGGGTATGTACTATACATTTAGTTGAACTAACAGGGACACTGGGTATGTACTATACATTTAGTTGAACTAACATGGACACTGGGTATGTACTATACATTTAGTTGAACTAACAGGGACACTGGGTATGTACTATACATTTAGTTGAACTAACAGGGACACTGGGTATGTACTATACATTTAGTTGAACTAACAGGGACACTGGGTATGTACTGTACATTTAGTTAAACTAACAGTGACATTGGATATGTACTGTACATTTAGTTGAACTAACATGGACACTGGGTATGTACTATACATTTAGTTGAACTAACAGGGGCACTGGGTATGTACTATACATTTAGTTGAACTAACAGTGACATTGGATATGTACTGTACATTTAGTTGAACTAACAGTGACACTGGGTATGTACTATACATTTAGTTGAACTAACAGGGACACTGGGTATGTACTATACATTTAGTTGAACTAACAGTGACACTGGGTATGTACTATACATTTAGTTGAACTAACAGGGACACTGGGTATGTACTGTACATTTAGTTAAACTAACAGTGACGTTGGATATGTACTATACATTTAGTTGAACTAACATGGACACTGGGTATGTACTATACATTTAGTTGAACTAAAAGGGACACTGGGTATGTACTATACATTTAGTTGAACTAACAGGGACACTGGGTATGTACTATACATTTAGATGAACTAACATGGACACTGGGTATGTACTATACATTTAGTTGAACTAACAAGGACACTGGGTATGTACTATACATTTAGTTGAACTAACAGGGACACTGGGTATGTACTATACATTTAGTTGAACTAACAGGGACACTGGGTATGTACTGTACATTTAGTTAAACTAACAGTGACATTGGATATGTACTGTACATTTAGTTGAACTAACATGGACACTGGGTATGTACTATACATTTAGTTGAACTAACAGGGACACTGGGTATGTACTATACATTTAGTTGAACTAACATTGACATTGGATATGTACTGTACATTTAGTTGAACTAACAGGGACACTGGATATGTACTATACATTTAGTTGAACTAACAGGGACACTGGGTATGTACTATACATTTAGTTGAACTAACAGGGACACTGGGTATGTACTATACATTTAGTTGAACTAACAGGGACACTGGGTATGTACTATACATTTATTTGAACTAACATGGACACTGGGTATGTACTATACATTTAGTTGAACTAACAGGGACACTGGGTATGTACTATACATTTAGTTGAACTAACAGGGACACTGGGTATGTACTATACATTTAGTTGAACTAACAGGGACACTGGGTATGTACTGTACATTTAGTTGAACTATCAGTGACACTGGGTATGTACTATACATTTAGTTGAACTAACAGGGACACTGGGTATGTACTGTACATTTAGTTGAATTAACAGGGACACTGGGTATGTACTATACATTTAGTTGAACTAACAGGGACACTGGGTATGTACTATACATTTAGTTGAACTAACAGGGACACTGGGTATGTACTATACATTTAGTTGAACTAACAGGGACACTGGGTATGTACTGTACATTTAGTTGAACTAACAGGGACACTGGGTATGTACTATACATTTAGTTGAACTAACAGGGACACTGGGTATGTACTATACATTTAGTTGAACTAACAGGGACACTGGGTATGTACTGTACATTTAGTTGAACTAACAGGGACACTGGGTATGTACTATACATTTAGTTGAACTAACATGGACACTGGGTATGTACTATACATTTAGTTGAACTAACAGGGACACTGGGTATGTACTATACATTTAGTTGAACTAACAGGGACACTGGGTATGTACTATACATTTATTTGAACTAACATGGACACTGGGTATGTACTATACATTTAGTTGAACTAACAGGGACACTGGGTATGTACTATACATTTAGTTGAACTAACAGGGACACTGGGTATGTACTATACATATAGTTGTACTAACAGGGACACTGGGTATGTACTGTACATTTAGTTGAACTATCAGTGACACTGGGTATGTACTATACATTTAGTTGAACTAACAGGGACACTGGGTATGTACTGTACATTTAGTTGAATTAACAGGGACACTGGGTATGTACTATACATTTAGTTGAACTAACAGGGACACTGGGTATGTACTATACATTTAGTTGAACTAACAGGGACACTGGGTATGTACTATACATTTAGTTGAACTAACATGGACACTGGGTATGTACTATACATTTAGTTGAACTAAAAGGGACACTGGGTATGTACTATACATTTAGTTGAACTAACAGGGACACTGGGTATGTACTATACATTTAGTTGAACTAACATGGACACTGGGTATGTACTATACATTTAGTTGAACTAACAGGGACACTGGGTATGTACTATACATTTAGTTGAACTAACATGGACACTGGGTATGTACTATACATTTAGTTGAACTAACAGGGACACTGGGTATGTACTATACATTTAGTTGAACTAACAGGGACACTGGGTATGTACTATACATTTATTTGAACTAACATGGACACTGGGTATGTACTATACATTTAGTTGAACTAACAGGGACACTGGGTATGTACTATACATTTAGTTGAACTAACAGGGACACTGGGTATGTACTATACATTTAGTTGAACTAACAGGGACACTGGGTATGTACTGTACATTTAGTTGAACTATCAGTGACACTGGGTATGTACTATACATTTAGTTGAACTAACAGGGACACTGGGTATGTACTGTACATTTAGTTGAATTAACAGGGACACTGGGTATGTACTATACATTTAGTTGAACTAACAGGGACACTGGGTATGTACTATACATTTAGTTGAACTAACAGGGACACTGGGTATGTACTATACATTTAGTTGAACTAACAGGGACACTGGGTATGTACTGTACATTTAGTTGAACTAACAGGGACACTGGGTATGTACTATACATTTAGTTGAACTAACAGGGACACTGGGTATGTACTATACATTTAGTTGAACTAACAGGGACACTGGGTATGTACTGTACATTTAGTTGAACTAACAGGGACACTGGGTATGTACTATACATTTAGTTGAACTAACAGTGACACTGGGTATGTACTATACATTTAGTTGAACTAACGGGGACACTGGGTATGTACTATACATTTAGTTGAACTAACAGGGACACTGGGTATGTACTATACATTTATTTGAACTAACATGGACACTGGGTATGTACTATACATTTAGTTGAACTAACAGGGACACTGGGTATGTACTATACATTTAGTTGAACTAACAGGGACACTGGGTATGTACTATACATTTAGTTGAACTAACAGGGACACTGGGTATGTACTGTACATTTAGTTGAACTATCAGTGACACTGGGTTTGTACTATACATTTAGTTGAACTAACAGGGACACTGAGTATGTACTGTACATTTAGTTGAATTAACAGGGACACTGGGTATGTACTATACATTTAGTTGAACTAACAGGGACACTGGGTATGTACTATACATTTAGTTGAACTAACAGGGACACTGGGTATGTACTATACATTTAGTTGAACTAACAGGGACACTGAGTATGTACTATACATTTAGTTGAACTAACAGGGACACTGGGTATGTACTATACATTTAGTTGAATTAACAGGGACACTGGGTATGTACTGTACATTTAGTTGAACTATCAGTGACACTGGGTAGGTACTATACATTTAGTTGAACTAACAGGGACACTGGGTATGTACTGTACATTTAGTTGAACTAACAGGGACACTGGGTATGTACTATACATTTAGTTGAACTAACAGGGACACTGGGTATGTACTATACATTTAGATGAACTAACAGGGACACTGGGTATGTACTATACATTTAGTTGAACTAACAGGGACACTGGGTATGTACTATACATTTAGTTGAACTAACAGGGACACTGGGTATGTACTGTACATTTAGTTGAACTAACAGGGACACTGGGTATGTACTATACATTTAGATGAACTAACAGGGACACTGGGTATGTACTATACATTTAGTTGAACTAACAGGGACACTGGGTATGTACTATACATTTAGTTGAACTAACAGGGACACTGGGTATGTACTATACATTTAGTTGAACTAACAGGGACACTGGGTATGTACTATACATTTAGTTGAACTAACAGGGACACTGGGTATGTACTGTACATTTAGTTGAACCATCAGTGATAGTGGGTATGTACTGTACATTTAGTTGAACTATCAGTGATAGTGCAGCACAAACGCGTCAGAGTTTTTAACGCGTCAGAGTTTCCATTGAACTTGCCATAGAAATAAAGGCATTTTAATGAATTATATGAAGAGTGCCTTGGTCCTCCTTTCTTTTTGAGACTAACAGTGACATTGGGTTTGTCCTGTACAGTACAGCTGTAGATGCCTGGGATTATTCAGCATATTTCAGAGGGAAAACACCACATTCTATTGAACTTCGGCATAGTATTTCCAGTTTACCTCTAAATAAAATGTCTATCAATTTTAGATACCCAAGACATGTTATCAGGGTTAGATGTTTCCTATCTATTTTAATATGATGTTCAAGACATGTTATCAGGGTTAGATGTTTCCTATCTATTTTAATATGATGTTCAAGACATGTTATCAGGGTTAGATGTTTCCTATCTATTTTAATATGATGTTCAAGACATGTTATCAGGGTTAGATGTTTTCTATCTATTTTAATATGATGTTCAAGACATGTTATCAGGGTTAGATGTTTTCCTGACAATGTGACCTGACCAACAATAGTAGATCATTACTAGGCCATGGCTGACCCCATTAGACCATTACTAGGTCCTGGCTGACCCCATTAGACCATTACTAGGCAATGGCTGACCCCATTAGATCATTACTAGGCAATGGCTGACCCCATTAGACCATTACTAGGCCATGGCTGACCCCATTAGATCATTACTAGGCCATGGCTGACCCCATTAGACCATTACTAGGCCATGGCTGACCCCATTAGATCATTACTAGGCCATGGCTGACCCCATTAGATCATTACTAGGCCATGGCTGACCCAATTAGACCATTACTAGGTCCTGGCTGACCCCATTAGATCATTACTAGGCCATGGCTGACCCCATTAGACCATTACTAGGTCCCGGCTGACCCCATTAGACCATTACTAGGCAATGGCCGACCCCATTAGATCATTACTAGGCCATGGCTGACCCCATTAGACCATTACTAGGCCATGGCTGGCCCCATTAGATCATTACTAGGCCATGGCTGACCCCATTAGACCATTACTAGGTCCTGGCTGACCCCATTAGACCATTACTAGGAAATGGCTGACCCCATTAGATCATTACTAGGCCATGGCTGACCCCATTAGACCATTACTAGACCATGGCTGACCCCATTAGATCATTACTAGGCCATGGCTGACCCCATTAGACCATTACTAGGCCATGGCTGACCCCATTAGATCATTACTAGGCCATGGCTGACCCCATTAGACCATTACTAGGCCATGGCTGACCCCATTAGATCCTTACTAGGCCCTGGCTGACCCCATTAGATCATTACTAGGCCATGGCTGACCCCATTAGATCATTACTAGGCCCTGGCTGACCCCATTAGACCATTCCTAGGCCCTAACCCTAGTTGTGTTTGATCGTGTCAAACCCCAGCCATAACTGTCCATATATCATATTATTATTACCATGAGCCACAGTATCTACGTATGTCTGTACTGTCTAGAAACCTTCTGTCCTCTACTAGCTACAACCAGTACAAGGCTGTCTTTGTAGCTGCCCACTAATATGGACGAAGCTGAGCCTTATGCAGTGGAAAGAGACATTTATATTGTTGTTGGACAGCGCCAGTCGTCAGCATTCGCTCTGCCTGGGTCTGCCAGTCGCACTTAAGTCACTTCTCCTCTTCCAAGAATTCCCCCTCGCTCGGAACAAAGAGCTCAAACAGTTGGAGTCCGAGTTCCCGACAAAGAAATACTGGGACTTTTGTTTCGACGGGCAGAGTTAGACGTTTTCACAGCATCGTGCTTGTTCCTTTTAAGAGGCTGTTTGACCAAATCTCAGGGTAACTCAATCCAAGCGCGTTATGTTCTCTCTAATAAAGAGCGTCTCGCCAGTAATTCACGGTGGGTCACAGTGACATGTAGGCTACCTCCAGGTCCCATTGAGAAGCTGGCAGAGGAGAGCAGAGCCCTCTGACAGTCATCAGATTGTTGGTGAGGCTCTACTGTTTCTCCCTTTCTTTCTTTCTCTCTCTCTTTCTACTCTTTCTTTATACTCTCTCTTTATACTCTCTCTCTTTCTACTCTCTCTCTTTATACTCTCTCTCTTTATACTCTCTCTTTTTATACTCTCTCTTTATACTCTCTATTTTTATACTCTCTCTCTCTTTATACTCTCTCTTTTTATACTCTCTCTTTTTATACTCTCTTTATACTCTCGTTTTTTATAATCTCTCTTTATACTCTCTCTCTTTATACTCTCTTCTCTCTATACTCTCTCTTCTCTTTATACTCTCTCTCTTTATACTCTCTCTTCTCTTTATACTCTTTCTCTCTTTATACTCTCTCTCTTTATACTATCTCTCTTTATACTCTCTCTCTCTTTCTACTCTCCCTCTCTTTATACTCTCTCTCTCTTTATACTCTCTCTCTCTTTATACTCTCTCTTTATACTCTCTCTTTATACTCTCTCTCTCTTTATACTCTCTCTCTCTTTATACTCTCTCTCTCTTTATACTCTCTATTTTTATACTCTCTCACTTTATACTCTCTCTTTATACTCTCTCTCTCTTTATACTCTCTATTTTTATACTCTCTCTCTCTCTATACTCTCTCTTTTTATACTCTTTTTCTTTATACTCTCTCTTTATACTCTCTCTCTCTTTATACTCTCTCTCTCTCTTTATACTCTCTCTCTCTCTTTATACTCTCTCTTTATACTCTCTCTCTCTTATACTCTCTCTTTTTATACTCTCTCTTTTTATACTCTCTCTCTCTCTCTTTATACTCTCTCTCTTTATACTCTCTCTTTATACTCTCTCTCTCTCTTTATACTCTCTATTTTTATACTCTCTCTTTTTATACTCTCTCTTTTTATACTCTCTCTCTTTCTCTCTTTATACTCTCTCTCTTTATACTCTCTCTTTATACTCTCTCTCTCTCTTTATACTCTCTCTTTTTATACTCTCTTTATACTCTCTCTTTATACTCTCTCTCTCTCTTTATACTCTCTCTTTTTATACTCTCTCTTTTTATACTCTCTCTTTTTATACTCTCTCTCTCTTTATACTCTCTCTCTCTTTATACTCTCTCTTTTTATACTCTCTCTTTTTATACTCTCTCTTTTTATACTCTCTCTCTCTCTCTCTCTCTTTATACTCTCTCTCTTTTTATACTCTCTCTCTTTATACTCTCTCTTTTTATACTCTCTCTCTTTATACTCTCTCTTTTTATACTCTCTCTTTTTATACTCTCTCTTTTTATACTCTCTCTCTTTATACTCTCTCTCTTTATACTCTCTCTTTTTATACTCTCTCTTTTTATACTCTCTCTCTTTATACTCTCTCTTTATACTCTCTCTCTTTATACCCTCTCTTTTTATACTCTCTCTCTCTTCTCTCTCTCGCTCTTCTCTCTCTACCCCCTCCATCTCTCTTCCCATCAGCTTCCTCTACCTCTCTAGTAGTTTGGGCGCTACAGGCCCTTATTTTTCTGGATGATGATCCAGGGCACCCGGGGCTAAGGACTCTTGGCCTGTGTGTGTAGGTGTTTGTGTAGGTGTGTGTGTGTAGGTGTGTGTAGGTGTTTGTGTAGGTGTGTGTGTAGGTGTGTATGTGTGTGGGTACTCGTGCGTACGTACGTGTGAACTTGCGTGCAAGAGTGTATGCGTATGTGTTTTTGCGAGGGTGTGTGTGTCTGGGCTCTGGACTCGGGACTCGGGATAGAGTCATGCTCTCTCCTCTTTATTAATCTACTGTAAAAGCTCCTAATGAGGAACTGGCAGTTGTGCTTCATTCCTCACAGCTCACTCTGCACACTCACTGCAGCAGCATTCCCAACCAAAGGAAAAGATCTAAATATGCAGAGAGCGTTTCCACACTGATTCACACATTGATTTCGTTTCCTTTGAGATGTTGGTGTATCTCTACTCAGCACTGGACAACTAAACCTCAGAGCAACACTATGAGTCTGAGGGGAATGTAATATGCCCCAGTGACACACACACACACACACACACACACACACACACACACACACACACACACACACACACACACACACACACACACACACACACACACACACACACACACACACTCTCTCAGCATGACAAAGCATGACATAGCACGTTAGTTTATTGTGATCCTTTATTTCTGATTGGGAATAGTGTGTATCAGTCGTTGTGTCTGGAATATGCTTAAAGCCAAAGCGCCAGTGCCAGAAGTACTCCAATGCATCGGCGAGTCGATGAAAGATCAGTCTAAACCAAGCTCATAACAGAGTACATCCACGTTTCACTGTTCACTCATTTGTTTGGGTGGACGGTCACTTTCCCCCAAAAATGTCATTTCAGACAATTGAACAAACTCAGAAAAACTGGAATGGACTTTCATTACCATAATATAATCTGAGACTAACCGATTCTCTTTCCATATATAATTACTTTGGTGGGAGTCCAGCGGTGCTTAATTGTTAAAAGGAGTGTCCCAGTACTACGTCCCAAATGGCACCCTATTCCCTATATAGTGCACTACTTTAGACCAGGGCCCATAGGGCTTTGATAAATAGCAGTGCACTATGTAGGGAATAGGGTACCATTTGGGATGTAGTTCTAGTGCTGCCAGAGGGAAAAATAGATTTCTCAAACAGCGGAGAATAGCATTATCACTCCACTTGTCTATAAACCTCTCGCCTCGTTAGAACAGAAGACTCGCCCCTCTCAGCCACAGGCTTGGAGAAGAACTATGAAAAAGACAAGTGTCTGAAAAGGCAGCACTTTAGCAGGGGAACACATTTGGCACGGGTTCAACTGAAATGAAAGAGGTCTATCGTGCGCCTATCAGGCTGGATATTGAGGTGTGTGTGTGTGTGTGTGTGTGTGTGTGTGTGTGTATGTGTGTGTGTGTGTGTGTGTGTGTGTGTGTGTGTGTGTGTGTGTGTGTGTGTGTGTGTGTGTGTGTGTGTGTGTGTGTGTGTGTGTGTGTGTGTGTGTGTTTGTACATTTTTAGCTGTACATGACATTAAACGCTGTGACTATTTAGGAGACATGTGGATGTGCTCACTACTACTTCACTGCGGCACACTAAAACATACAGTGCATTCATAAAGTATTCAGACCCCTTCCCTTTTTCCACATTTTGTTATGTTACAGCCTTATTCTAAAATGGATTAAAAAAATGTTCTTCATCAATCTACGCACAATACCCCATAATAAGAAAGTGAAAACAGATTTTTAGACAAGAGGATGACGAGGAGGGGCAGTGATAAATCTGACAATGAGGTCTGACAGTCTACCTCTCTCTCTCTCTTTTTCTCTCTCTCTTTCTCTCGCTCTCTCTCTCTCTCTCTTTCTCTCGCTCTTTCTCTCTCTCTTGCTCTTTCTCTCTCTCTCTTTCTCTTTCTCTCGCTTGCTCTTTCTCTCTCTCTCTTTCTCTTTCTCTCGCTCTCTCTTTCTCTCCCTCTCTGCCCTGTGCCCCAGTCATGTGACTTCCAGATGGTGAAGATGACCCAGAGTGATGTAACCCTCCCCCTTCATCACCATCCTCCCTTTCCCTCTCCCATCACCCTCAGGCACTGCACCCAATCCCCCTCTCCCCCATTCATCACCATCCTCCCTTTCCCTCCCCCATCACCCTCAGGCACTGCACCCAATCCCCCTCTCCCCCATTCATCACCATCCTCCCTTTCCCTCCCCCATCACCCTCAGGCACTGCACCCAATCCCCCTCTCCCCCCCTTCATCACCATCCTCCCTTTCCCTCCCCCATCACCCTCAGGCACTGCACCCAATCCCCCTCTCCCCCCTTCATCACCATCCTCCCTTTCCCTCCCCCATCACCCTCAGGCACTGCACCCAATCCCCCTCTCCCCCCTTCATCACCATCCTCCCTTTCCCTCCCCCATCACCCTCAGGCACTGCACCCAATCCCCCTCTCCCCCCTTCATCACCATCCTCCCTTTCCCTCCCCCATCACCCTCAGGCACTGCACCCAATCCCCCTTTCCCCCTCCCCCTAAAAATCAGATATAACTTATTTACATAAGTATTCAGACCCTTTGCTATCAGCTCAGGTGCATCCTGTTTCCATTGATCCTCCTTGAGATGTTTCTACAACTTGGCGTTCACCTGTGGTCTATTCAATTGATTGGACATGATTGGAAAGGCAAACACCTGTCTATGTAAGGTCCCACAGTTGACAGTGCATATCAGAGCAAAAAACAAGATTGAACTCTTTGGCCTGAATGCCAAGTGTCACATCTGGATTAAACCTGACACCAGTGAAGCACCATTAAACCTGACATCAGTGAAGCATGGTGGTGGCAGCATCATACTGTGGGGATGTTTTTCAGCGGCAGAAACTGGGAGACTAGTCAGGATCGAGGGCAAGATGAACAGAGCAAAGTACAGAGATCCTTGATGAAAACCTGCTCCAGAGCGCTCAGGGCCTCAGACTGGGGCGTAGGTTCACCTTCCAACAGGACCACGACCCTAAGAACATAGCCAAGACAACGCAGGAGTGGCTTCGGGACAAGTCTTTGAATGTCCTTGAGTGGCCCAGCCAGAGCCCGGACTTGAACTCAATCAAAAATCTCTGGAGAGACATCCAACCTGACAGAGCTTGAGAGGATCTGCAGAGAAGAATGGGAGAAACTCCCCAAATACAGGTGTGCCAAGCTTATAGCATCATACCCAAGAAGACTCGAGCCTGTAATCGCTGCCAAAGGGGCTTCAACAAAGTACTGAGGAAAGGGTCTGAATTCTTATGTAAATGTGATATTTGTGATATATTTGTTATAAATTAGCAAAAATGTCTAAAAACCTGTTTTTGCTTTGTCATTATGATGTATTGTGTGTAGATTGATGAGTTAAAAAAAATACATTTTAGAATAAGGCTGTTACGTAACAAAATACGTTAAGGGGTCTATATACTTTCCGGATGCACTGTATATACTGCTGTATTTAATGATTGGTTCACAGCATGTTTTATATGTGTGCACCACACAAACACACACACTGTGTTGTATGTATCAAGAGTCTCAGAGTAGGAGTGCAGATGTAGGATCAGTTTTGCCTTGTAGATCAGAATGAATATTATTACATGGAGAGGAGAGACCTGATGTTAGATCATCACTCCAACTCCTCCTGAAACTCTTGCTACATAAGGATGGAAGTCGATGGGAGTGTTCTGTTAGCGATAATACTGCTCTTTGTAACCCCTGTCACTATTACAGGTTGACGTTTACTGTCATCAATATTGCTCTGGAGGCAGAACTGAGCGATTTCCACTAGATGCAGTTCAAATTGGCTATATCGTAAAAATGTATTAAAACAAAAATGTGCTTTTTGGTCTTCATTTAAGGTTGGCTTAGGCATTAGATGGCTTAGGCATATCAGATGTTATCGCCTGGTTGGAGAGGGGGGGGGGGGGTTGTTAACGTGACTGTCACAAGGTGTTTCTACAGTAGATATCAGATGTTATCACCAGGATGGAGGGGGGGGGGGGGGGGTTAACGTGACTGTCACAAGGTGTTTCTACAGTAGATATCAGATGATATCAGTGTGGTTATGGTTAATATCGGATTTTATGACTTTGTGGCTTAGTGCCCACTCTGCAGAGCTGCCTCCGGTACGTGAGTCATCCCAATAAATGCCAATCTGCGTCGGGTACAGGGGGGGGTTGAGTACAAGGAGAAAGAGTGGGGAGAACCGGGGAGGAAAGGTTCACACACACATTCTGTGTCACTTGTACTTTACCTGTGAGAAGTTTACAGTACAGAGACACTGTGTGGGGCTTGGAGGGGGGGTTGTTAACGTGACTGTCACAAGGTGTTTCTACAGTAAATATCAGATGTTATCACCTGGTTGGAGGGGGGGGGGGGGTGGTTAACGTGACTGTCACAAGGTGTTTCTACAGTAGATATCAGATGTTATCACCTGGTTGGAGGGGGGTTGTTAACGTGACTGTCACAAGGTGTTTCTACAGTAGATATCAGATGTTATCACCTGGTTGGAGGGGGGGGGGGGGTTGTTAACGTGACTGTCACAAGGTGTTTCTACAGTAGATTAGAGATGTTATCACCTGGTTGGAGGGGGGTTGTTAACGTGACTGTCACAAGGTGTTTCTACAGTAGATTAGAGATGTTATCACCTGGTTGGAGGGGGGTTGTTAACGTGACTGTCACAAGGTGTTTCTACAGTAGATATCAGATGTTATCACCTGGTTGGAGGAGGGGGGGTGGTGTTAACGTGACTGTCACAAGGTGTTTCTACAGTAGATATCAGATGTTATCACCTGGTTGGAGGGGGGTTGTTAACGTGACTGTCACAAGGTGTTTCTACAGTAGATATCAGATGTTATCACCTGGTTGGAGGAGGGGGGGGGGGTGTTAACGTGACTGTCACAAGGTGTTTCTACAGTAGATATCAGATGTTATCACCTGGTTGGAGGGGGGTTGTTAACGTGACTGTCACAAGGTGTTTCTACAGTAGATATCAGATGTTATCACCAGGATGGAGGGGGGGGGGGGTTGTTAACGTGACTGTCACAAGGTGTTTCTACAGTAGATATCAGATGTTATCTCCTGGTTGGAGGAGGGTTGTTAACGTGACTGTCACAAGGTGTTTCTACAGTAGATATCAGATGTTATCTCCTGGTTGGAGGGGGGTTGTTTACGTGACTGTCACAAGGTGTTTCTACAGTAGATATCAGATGTTATCACCTGGTTGGAGGAGGGTTGTTAACGTGACTGTCACAAGGTGTTTCTACAGTAGATATCAGATGTTATCACCTGGTTGGAGGGGGGGGGGGGGTTGTTAACGTGACTGTCACAAGGTGTTTCTACAGTAGATATCAGATGTTATCACCTGGTTGGAGGGGGGTTGTTAACGTGACTGTCACAAGGTGTTTCTACAGTAGATATCAGATGTTATCACCTGGTTGGAGGGGGGGGGGGGTTGTTAACGTGACTGTCACAAGGTGTTTCTACAGTAGATATCAGATGTTATCACCTGGTTTATCACTACAGACGCACGCACGCACGCACGCACGCACGCACGCACACACGCACACACACACACACACACACACACACACACACACACACACACACCCTTCTTGCCTAACCTCATATTTGTCTGCTATGGGAGGTCATACTATATTGGACACATATTCTACTGTACATGTCGCTGTTGTTCTTCAGTTTTCACATGAACACATTTAGACACATTATAGACTGCAGAGGGAGAAATATGGGTTATACTTTTTCCTCTCTGGTTTGGAAACTCAGATTCCATGTTGCTCCTTGGAAGAACATTCCTTATCACAGTCTTGGTCTACGTCCCAAATGGCACCTCATTCCTGTATAGTACACTACTTTTGACCAGGGCTTCTAGGCTGTCACTTGGGACTTAAATTCTGACAATGATTTTACCGTCCAACGGTTACTCCAGGTTTTTCAACACTGTGACTTCTCGAGAGACATCACAGATACGTTATTTCATTCCACTTTGAAACCAAATAGTTTCAACACAGTTCTATTTGACCTCATAAAATTAGTTGTCATACATATTTTTTTACATCGATTGTGTGCTTAAGTGGTTGCTGGAAGTGTTTCAACAGTTTGACTTGTTTCAGCACACGTTCCTTTGGCCCCACCAACCCCCTTCGTTGATAAGACACTGAAGGTCAGTATGATCTGCCAACTGAAGTAGAACTCCTACACGCTGGCTGTGTCCCAAAAGGGGACCTTATTCCCTACATGACAGAGCCCTATGGGGACCCCGTCAAAGGTAGTGCACTATATAGGTAATAGGGTACCATTTAGGACCGGCCCAACTTTATTTACTGATGTTCATGGTGAGATCTGAAACCAAAAGGAGTTCATTGTACAAATCAACTGAAACGGGGAGGAAACAGTCACGCCAGCTCGATAATAAGAACAGGAAAAGATTGCTTCATTTGTTTACTCTAAAAAGGAAAAGAAACCTGCAGACTGCTCTTGCTCCTATCACTTCCAAGCGTTTTAATTTTCTCACCTTATTAAAGCTTACGTGTCAGCCTGTTGGCCTTCAGTAAAAGCTCTGACGAAGAGGAAGACACGTCAGCTTTAATAAAATAAGTGATACGAGGAAGAGCTGTGTGTGGGATGTCTTTACTTTAAAGTTGTCACATTATTCCCACACCTGCAACAAGAACTTGTGAGAGTGCCATCTACCCAACAGCTTAGTGGACAATTGTTCCACTCTCAGAAATGACGTGTCGTGTTGAGAGACCATCTGTTAATTACGTCTGCATCTGCCATATCTAATTCCAGATTAACTAAGCGTGTATTTTTTTAGGACATTTAGTGTATCGTATTCTAAGAGTGTATGATGTATTCTGAGGACATTTTTGGTATTGTGGAGACATTTCTGTGTATTGTGCTGACATTTTAAGTATACTGTCGCAATTGTATGTATTCAGGAATTTGGTGCATTGTGAGTATATGTTGGTGTATTTTGGATATATATTTTGGTTTAATGTGGAAACAAACTGGTATTTGGTGTAGTTTGGGACATTTGATGAATTGTGCTGACATCGTGGTGTATTGTGAGGACATTTGGGGTATTGTGGAGACATTTTGGGATTTGTTGAGTAGTCTAAATACAATCTCCTTTGTCCTACAGCTGTGAAGACAGTGCTGGAAGTCCCCTTGGGAAGTAGGAGTTTGAGAGTCAGCTCCAAGGGACCTGATGTCATAGGTGAGTACTTCACTGTTCAAGGGGCCTGTCCAAACTGCACACAAACACACACACACACTCACACACAAACAACCACACACACTTTCTCTTGGTCTCTCTTTCTCTCTAAACATCTGGGCTAACAACTGTTCTTCTGGCAGCTGATCAGTGCTAGTGATTTATAGAGGAAGTCATCACGTTATGTCTAACTCTGCCCAGCACTGTGAGAATCACATACCATACTGACCACGAGCCACTCTGATATGTGCACACACACACACACACACACACACACACACACACACACACACACACACACACACACACACACACACACACACACACACACACACACACACACACACACACACACACACACACACACACACACACACTTGCAGGTAGAGACGCAGACATGGAAACACAATTGCGAAGAAAAACACACACACACACACACACACTCACACACGTCATGCTTTGCCATTCAAGAATGTTCAGAGATTCCAGAATGTTCCAATGAGGACCTAAAAAGCAGGGCTGATAGAGGGAGGGAGAGAAAAAGAGGGAGACAGAGTTCTCTCCTCTCCTCTCTGTTGGCTTGTGTTGGGAGCTCATGCATTTCAGATTTATGGGATGTATTGCCAATGTGTGAGCGCGTGTGTGTATGTGTATCTGAGAGCGCTCTGTGCATGTGTGCAAGACTGCTTCAAGTGTATGTCTGAGCACTGTGTGTGTGTGTGTGTGTGTGTGTGTGTGTGTGTGTGTGTGTGTGTGTGTGTGTGTGTGTGTGTGTGTGTGTGTGTGTGTGTGCGTGCGTGCGTGCGTGCGTGCGTGCGTGCGTGCGTGCGTGCGTGCGTGTCTCTGATTCCACAGGAGACATGGCTAACTCCAGCTGCCTCGTTGGTGGCCTACATCATAATACACCCCTACAACTCCACATGTTTAAGTGGATGTGTGTTTTGTCAGATGTTTCAAAACAAGGGTTTGGAGTGACCTTCGAATTACTTTAACAGATCGTTTATCAACTATCAGGAGACTAGCGAGGCCGACGTGGAGAAGGAAAAGAACAGTGACGTAAAAAAGCAAAACTTTTGAAAAAAAAAACAGTAAAGGAGAGCAGAGTAAAACCCGGTAAAGGAGAGCAGAGTAAAACCCGGTAAAGGAGAGCAGAGGAAAACCCGGTAAAGGAGTGCAGAGTAAAACCCGGTAAAGGAGAGCAGAGGAAAACCCGTTAAAGGAGAGCAGAGTAAAACCCAGTAAAGGAGTGCAGAGGAAAACCCGGTAAAGGAGTGCAGAGTAAAACCCGTTAAAGGAGAGCAGAGTAAAACCCAGTAAAGGAGAGCAGAGTAAAACCCAGTAAAGGAGAGCAGAGTAAAACCCAGTAAAGGAGAGCAGAGTAAAACCCGTTAAAGGAGAGCAGAGTAAAACCCGGTAAAGGAGAGCAGAGGAAAACCCGGTAAAGGAGTAAAACCCGGTAAAGGAGAGCAGAGTAAAACCCGGTAAAGGAGAGCAGAGTAAAACCCGGTAAAGGAGAGCAGAGTAAAACCCGGTAAAGGAGAGCAGAGTAAAACCCAGTAAAGGAGAGCAGAGTAAAACCCAGTAAAGGAGAGCAGAGTAAAACCCAGTAAAGGAGTGCAGAGTAAAACCCGTTAAAGGAGAGCAGAGTAAAACCCGTTAAAGGAGAGCAGAGTAAAACCCGGTAAAGGAGAGCAGAGTAAAACCCGGTAAAGGAGAGCAGAGGAAAACCCGGTAAAGGAGAGCAGAGTAAAACCCGGTAAAGGAGAGCAGAGTAAAACCCGGTAAAGGAGAGCAGAGTAAAACCCGTTAAAGGAGAGCAGAGTAAAACCCGGTAAAGGAGAGCAGAGTAAAACCCGGTAAAGGAGAGCAGAGTAAAAACCCGGTAAAGGAGTAAAACCCGGTAAAGGAGAGCAGAGTAAAACCCGGTAAAGGAGTGCAGAGTAAAACCCGGTAAAGGAGAGCAGAGTAAAACCCGGTAAAGGAGAGCAGAGTAAAACCCGGTAAAGGAGAGCAGAGTAAAAGCCAGTAAAGGAGAGCAGAGTAAAACCCGGTAAAGGAGAGCAGAGTAAAACCCGTTAAAGGAGAGCAGAGTAAAACCCGGTAAAGGAGAGCAGAGTAAAACCCGGTAAAGGAGAGCAGAGTAAAAACCCGGTAAAGGAGTAAAACCCGGTAAAGGAGAGCAGAGTAAAACCCGGTAAAGGAGTGCAGAGTAAAACCCGGTAAAGGAGAGCAGAGTAAAACCCGGTAAAGGAGAGCAGAGTAAAACCCGGTAAAGGAGAGCAGAGTAAAAGCCAGTAAAGGAGAGCAGAGTAAAACCCGGTAAAGGAGAGCAGAGTAAAACCCGGTAAAGGAGAGCAGAGTAAAACCCGGTAAAGGAGAGCAGAGTAAAACCCGGTTTCTTGTGAACTTGAAGCTGGGTTCCAGAGGCTTTACATTTCTCATATCAGCTTTTACTCTGCTCTCCTTTACCGGGTTTTACTCTGCTGACGGTAGACCCAGTAAAGGAGAGCAGAGGAAAACCCGGTAAAGGAGAGCAGAGTAAAACCCAGTAAAGGAGAGCAGAGTAAAACCCGGTAAAGGAGAGCAGAGGAAAACCCGGTAAAGGAGAGCAGAGTAAAACCCAGTAAAGGAGTGCAGAGTAAAACCCGGTAAAGGAGAGCAGAGTAAAACCCGGTTAAGGAGAGCAGAGTAAAACCCGGTAAAGGAGTAAAACCCGGTAAAGGAGAGCAGAGTAAAACCCGGTAAAGGAGAGCAGAGTAAAACCCGGTAAAGGAGAGCAGAGTAAAACCCAGTAAAGGAGAGCAGAGGAAAACCCGTTAAAGGAGAGCAGAGTAAAACCCGGTAAAGGAGAGCAGAGTAAAACCTGTTAAAGGAGAGCAGAGGAAAACCCAGTAAAGGAGAGCAGAGGAAAACTCGTTAAAGGAGAGCAGAGTAAAACCTGTTAAAGGAGAGCAGAGTAAAACCTGGTAAAGGAGAGCAGAGTAAAACCCGGTAAAGGAGAGCAGAGTAAAACCCGGTAAAGGAGAGCAGAGTAAAACCCGTTAAAGGAGAGCAGAGTAAAACCCGGTAAAGGAGAGCAGAGTAAAACCCGGTAAAGGAGAGCAGAGGAAAACCCAGTAAAGGAGAACAGAGTAAAACCCAGTAAAGGAGAGCAAAGTAAAACCCGTTAAAGGAGTAAAACCCGGTAAAGGAGAGCAGAGTAAAACCCGGTAAAGGAGAGCAAAGTAAAACCCGTTAAAGGAGTAAAACCCGGTAAAGGAGAGCAGAGTAAAACCCGGTAAAGGAGAGCAGAGTAAAACCCAGTAAAGGAGAGCAGAGTAAAACCCGGTAAAGGAGAGCAGAGTAAAACCCAGTAAAGGAGAGCAGAGTAAAACCCGGTAAAGGAGAGCAGAGTAAAACCCAGTAAAGGAGAGCAGAGTAAAACCCGGTAAAGGAGAGCAGAGTAAAACCCAGTAAAGGAGAGCAGAGTAAAACCCAGTAAAGGAGAGCAGAGTAAAACCCAGTAAAGGAGAGCAGAGTAAAACCCAGTAAAGGAGAGCAGAGGAAAACCCGGTAAAGGAGTGCAGAGTAAAACCCGTTAAAGGAGAGCAGAGTAAAACCCAGTAAAGGAGAGCAGAGTAAAACCCAGTAAAGGAGAGCAGAGTAAAACCCAGTAAAGGAGAGCAGAGTAAATCCCAGTAAAGGACAGCAGAGTAAAACCCAGTAAAGGAGAGCAGAGGAAAACCCGGTAAAGGACAGCAGAGTAAAACCCAGTAAAGGAGAGCAGAGTAAAACCTGGTAAAGGAGAGCAGAGTAAAACCCAGTAAAGGAGAGCAGAGTAAAACCCGGTAAAGGACAGCAGAGTAAAACCCAGTAAAGGAGAGCAGAGTAAAACCCGGTAAAGGAGAGCAGAGTAAAACCCAGTAAAGGAGAGCAGAGTAAAACCCAGTAAAGGAGAGCAGAGTAAAACCCGGTAAAGGACAGCAGAGTAAAACCCAGTAAAGGAGAGCAGAGTAAAACCCAGTAAAGGAGAGCAGAGTAAAACCCGGTAAAGGAGAGCAGAGTAAAAGCTGATATGAGAAATGTAAAGCCTCTGGACCCAGCTTCAAGTTCACAAACTCCACTGAAACGAAATATTGTTAGGAGCGGTTTGAGAGAAGTGGGATCATATTTTCACCTTGGAGCCTTTCTTAAAAGGCTATTTGGCTTACAAATGGCTTATTTTTGTGATATGGCGAAGGGCTACGTTGTGGTTAATTATTTCAAGTTGTGAAATTCCACATTGTCGTTTGTGATGTACTGTATAATTGATGTTGAAAATACATTACACACACCTGGGCCTTTGCAGAAACATTGTTGAAGGTGAATTGAGAGTTTGTTGAAATGTTAGTGATTCCATTCATCTCTAATGTAAAACATTGTTTTGGGAAGACGTTTGAATCTTCCCCCTCATAAAAGATTCTGTGAGAAACACATATGTTAGAGAAAGACAAATAAAGAGAGAGAGAGGGGGATGACAAGAAGAACGGCCGATGCTGTGCCGTGGGACAGCTGAATATGATTGTCTCTACGAGAAATTACTCTATAAAATTCACTGTTTATTTTCTTACACCCACTCAGTCGTTTGGCCAATAGACATTCAAAGAGTCACACATCAATGACTGTCATTGGAGATGATGAAGTCTCTATTGTTAAATCTTTTTAATATTAAACTGTTATCATCGTGACCTTTATCTTAGCCTTGGTGTATTGGGTCCATATTCATAAAGCGTCTAAGAGTAGGAGGGCTGATCTAGGATCAGTTCCCCGTTGCCCATATAAATCTTATACATTGTGATCTGAAAGGACAAACTAATCCCAGCACTCCTACTCCGATACGCTTTATGAATATGGGCACTGGTCCGTTCATGTATAGGTGGGAATCATGAGAGTGAGCGCATGCACACACACACACGCACCCGCACCCGCACCCGCACACGCACACACACACACACACACACACACACACAGCAAACAGTGTTAACTCGCTGAGCTGAAGGTTAGACGTTACTGCAGCAGCTTACCTACCGTCTTCTGTGTTCAGGTTTCAGACAAGATCCCCCTTTTTGATCTACATCAACACCGTTATCAGCTGTTCTTGGTGTGAGGAGTACTGCTGATGGACTTTATACATCCAGATTTACCTCATTATGTCTTTGTGTGTGTCTCTTTCTCTGTCTGTCTGTCTCTCTCTCCCTCGATCTCTCCCCCCTCTCTCATTCTTATTCTCTCTTCTCTCTCTCCCCCTTTCTCTCCCTCAATCTCTCTCTCCCCCTCTCATTCTCTGTTCTCTCTCTCTCTCTCTCCTGCAGTAATCGAGACCCAGTCTCTGCAGGGTCGTAGAGAGGAGCACAGTCTGGTCTCTCCCGGTTCCTACCTCATCGGCAACACCACCGTGGACTACCAGAAAGGGACAGACAGACAGACGCTCAGGACACAAGGACCTCTGGGAGCCGATTACATCATCAAGGTGACACGAGGAAGAGGCGCTGAGTCAGTGGCCTGGAGGCAAATGTTAATCCTACCTACCTATCTAGGATCAGATTAACCCATCTCAAGTAATGATTTTAACATAAGGGGGATCAAATATATCTGATCCTGTATCAGTAGTTATAAGGGAAACGTCTACGTACATCATTTATAAGGGAAACGCCTACCTACATCATCCAATAGTTATTTCTCGATTTCTCTCATGATTCTGACAGTCTTTTTTGTGTTCTTAGATGTTGTAATCTGAGTAACCATATCAATATTGTTTTTGTAAATGACCATTCTTTTACATCCACTCATGTCAGAAAACTGAACAGATTGATGACAATTTTGTAGAGAAAGCCCTTGCCAATACATACACATTGCATGTTAGTGCAGGATGCTGATTACACCCATAAAGCAAGCTTGCATCCCTAATCACACCCTATTCCCTTTGTAGTGCACTACCTTTGACCTAATGCACTTTGAAGTAGTGCACTGCAGGGGATTGGGTCCCATTTGGGACACTACCTAAGCTCTCTCCTATGTTCCATGTCATCAAAGCATTGCACAAACATGACACGACTCCCATTTCTGTGGCAATAAAACACAGCGTGCCATGGCTCTCCTAATCATCATCATCATCATTAGCGTTAGCATTATCTTCATCATGATCATCATAGTCTGAAAATCAGGCCCTCTGTGTATTCCATAGCAGACACTAGTATGTAGGCCTAGGCTGCCTGCTAAATGGCGCCCTTTTCCCTTTTTAGTCCACAACTTTTAAAATGAGTGCACTATAAAGGTAAAAGAGTTCCACTGTCTTTCACATGGAACCAATGACGTAATGACATAATATAGGATTTGGACCGGCGCTGTAACTACACATTACCCACATCACAAATGTTTAGTTTAGAAAATAACTTCTACTTTCATCTGATGTTAGCAAATTCTTGTTTATTCAATGTGATTATTAATGTTGAAATAATTCATTTAAATAAAGGGATACTAGAAGGGAGTGTGGTCCAAATGCTTGATTGCGAGACGTTCTTCTGATGGATGTTCTGTATGAAAATGAGGATTGGGCTGGTTCTAGTTGGCACCAGAGTCTGTTCAGACATTGAGTTTTACGACTTTATACATTGAGTTCTAAGGCCAGTGACTGAGTTTGAGTCTTAAATCTCAATAATCTTTCTAAACATGTCTAGATCTCTAGACATCTTTAGATATGGATGTGTGAGTGCGTGCACGTGATTGTGTGAGTGTGCGTCTGTGTCTAACAGTGTGTGTGTTCTCTCCAGGTGAAATATGCTGCTCCCAGGGACACGATGGTCCAGTTCCTGTTCTATCAACCAATCAGGTACCAGTGGAGAGAGACTGACTTCTTCCCCTGCTCTGTCACCTGTGGAGGAGGTGAGACAGACCCCAGATCAGCTCTTAAAGAGACTGTTGTTGCTAGCTAACAAGGCCGAGCCTTTTGGGGACCCTAAGCGATCAAAAACCTTTGTGGTGAAAACATTTTAGCGGCACCTGTCTTGGTGGTGGAGAGAAAAATGTGCAGATTTAAAGATCATTTCAATTCAATTTCAAATGTTTTGGCGCTCAGGTAGTTATTGCAGTTTTAAAACACATTTCATGCAATTCTACTCATTACTACAAAGTTTAGTTGGCTTGTTAGACTGACTTACCAAGCAATGTAAAACATTTGATCTGACATGGGTTAATTGAGTGACTTGCATAACAAGTGGAAGACTTCTGCTGCACCACCACATTTTGAAATGGAAACTTGTGTATTCTACTATTCTAACTCTCAGTAGTAAGTTGAGAACCAACTGAGTTCCTAGCAGCCGCTTATGTTGCTTATTGGCTGTGCCAGCACTGAAGATTTATTACTGAACCCAGATCAGCTCTTATAGAGACTGTTGAAGCCAACAATTAGTTAGTTTATGATTGAACCCAGATAGTTCTTATAGAGATTGTTCTTGTTGCCAGCAATAGCTTTGACTGAACCGGGATCAGCTCTTATAGAGACTGTTGAAGCCAGCTATTAGTTAAAGTTCATGATTGAACCCAGATAACTATTATAGAGATTGTTATTGTTGCCAGCTAAAGCTTTATGACTGAACCCAGATCAGCCCTTATAGAGACTGTTGAAGCCAGCTATTAGCTGAAGCATTATGACTGAACCTTTTGGATGCTGTATTATGAGGCAATGCATCCGATTGTGAATGACCCAATGTGTCTGTGTTTTAGTGCTTTCGTTTCATGTTTCTTCCCAAAACAGACATTGAGACAAACATTTGAAGGGTCCAAAATGAACCCATTGCCCACCAAATGTTAGTCCAATGTTTGCTTTCTATCCTATTCATTGCTGACCTTGATTGTTTCTGCCTGTTGCCAGGTTACCAGCTGAACTCAGCAGAGTGCACAGACATCAGGTCCAGTCAGGTGTTCCCAGAGCACCACTGTAACAGCTACCCTGAGAACACCAAACCCACGCCCAAACTCAAGGAGTGCAACATGGACCTCTGTCCTGAGAGGCATGTACATGTACCAATCACAATGGTTTCCCTATGGGCCCTGGTCAAAAGCAGTGCACCATGTAGAATTGGGAGCCGTTTGGGACATGCCCGATTCTGTTTCCAGTCGTGGTTGTGCATGTGAAGGCTGTACAGGAAACATGGTTCCTCTGAATGGTCATGGTGACATGGCGTTATCTTCCTCTTTCTCCTCTCTAGTGATGGCTTCATCGAGGTGATGCCTTATGACCACTTTCAGCCTCTGCCACGGTGAGTGACCATCATAGTCTATCACAGGGCCTGTACTACTGTAGTACCCTGGACAGGACACTAGTCTATCACAGGGCCTGTACTACTGTAGTACCCTGGACAGGACACTAGTCTATCACAGGGCCTGTACTACTGTAGTAACCTGGACAGGACACTAGTCTATCACAGAGCCTGTACTACTGTAATACCCTGGACAGGACACTAGTCTATCACAGAGCCTGTACTACTGTAGTACCCTGGACAGGACACTAGTCTATCACAGAGCCTGTACTACTGTAATACCCTGGACAGGACACTAGTCTATCACAGGGCCTGTACTACTGTAGTACCCTGGACAGGACACTAGTCTATCACATAGCCTGTACTACTGTAGTACCCTGGACAGGACACTAGTCTATCACAGGGCCTGTACTACTGTAGTACCCTGGACAGGACACTAGTTTATCACAGGGCCTGTACTACTGTAGTACCCTGGACAGGACACTAGTCTATCCCAGAGCCTGTACTACTGTAATACCCTGGACAGGACACTAGTCTATCACAGAGCCTGTACTACTGTAGTACCCTGGACAGGACACTAGTCTATCACAGAGCCTGTACTACTGTAGTACCCTGGACAGGACACTAGTCTATCACAGGGCCTGTACTACTGTAGTACCCTGGACAGGACACTAGTCTATCACAGGGCCTGTACTACTGTAGTACCCTGGACAGGACACTAGTCTATCACAGGGCCTGTACTACTGTAGTATCCTGGACAGGACACTAGTCTATCACAGAGCCTGTACTACTGTAGTACCCTGGACAGGACACTAGTTTATCACAGGGCCTGTACTACTGTAGTATCCTGGACAGGACGCTAGTCTATCACAGAGCCTGTACTACTGTAGTACCCTGGACAGGACACTAGTCTATCACAGAGCCTGTACTACTGTAGTATCCTGGACAGGACACTAGTCTATCACAGGGCCTGTACTACTGTAGTACCCTGGACAGGACACTAGTCTATCACAGAGCCTGTACTACTGTAGTACCCTGGACAGGACACTAGTTTATCACAGGGCCTGTACTACTGTAGTACCCTGGACAGGACACTAGTCTATCACAGAGCCTGTACTACTGTAGTACCCTGGACAGGACACTAGTCTATCACAGAGCCTGTACTACTGTAGTACCCTGGACAGGACACTAGTCTATCACAGAGCCTGTACTACTGTAGTACCCTGGACAGGACACTAGTCTATCACAGAGCCTGTACTACTGTAATACCCTGGACAGGACACTAGTCTATCACAGAGCCTGTACTACTGTAGTACCCTGGACAGGACACTAGTCTATCACAGGGCCTGTACTACTGTAGTACCCTGGACAGGACACTAGTCTATCACAGAGCCTGTACTACTGTAGTACACCCCCTGGACAGGACACTAGTCTATCACAGAGCCTGTACTACTGTAGTACCCTGGACAGGACTCTAGTCTATCACAGGGCCTGTACTACTGTAGTACCCTGGACAGGATACTAGTCTATCACAGAGCCTGTACTACTGTAGTACCCTGGACAGGACACTAGTCTATCACAGAGCCTGTAATACTGTAGTACCCTGGACAGGACACTAGTCTATCACAGAGCCTGTACTACTGTAATACCCTGGACAGGACACTAGTCTATCACAGAGCCTGTACTACTGTAGTACCCTGGACAGGACACTAGTCTATCACAGAGCCTGTACTACTGTAGTACCCTGGACAGGACACTAGTCTATCACAGAGCCTGTACTACTGTAGTACACCCCCTGTACAGGACACTAGTCTATCACAGAGCCTGTACTACTGTAATACCCTGGACAGGACACTAGTCTATCACAGGGCCTGTACTACTGTAGTACCCTGGACAGGACACTAGTCTATCACAGAGCCTGTACTACTGTAGTACACCCCCTGGACAGGACACTAGTCTATCACAGAGCCTGTACTACTGTAGTACCCTGGACAGGACACTAGTCTATCATAGAGCCTGTACTACTGTAGTACCCTGGACAGGACACTAGTCTATCACAGAGCCTGTACTACTGTAGTACCCTGGACAGGATACTAGTCTATCACATAGCCTGTACTACTGTAGTACACCCCCTGGACAGGACACTAGTCTATCACAGAGCCTGTACTACTGTAGTACCCTGGACAGGACACTAGTCTATCACAGAGCCTGTACTACTGTAGTATCCTGGACAGGACAATAGTCTATCACAGAGCCTGTACTACTGTAGTACCCTGGACAGGACACTAGTCTATCACAGAGCCTGTACTACTGTAGTACACCCCCTGGACAGGACACTAGTCTATCACAGAGCCTGTACTACTGTAGTACCCTGGACAGGACACTAGTCTATCACATAGCCTGTACTACTGTAGTACACCCCCTGGACAGGACACTAGTCTATCACAGAGCCTGTACTACTGTAATACCCTGGACAGGACACTAGTCTATCACAGGGCCTGTACTACTGTAGTACCCTGGACAGGACACTAGTCTATCACAGAGCCTGTACTACTGTAGTACACCCCCTGGACAGGACACTAGTCTATCACAGAGCCTGTACTACTGTAGTACCCTGGACAGGACTCTAGTCTATCACAGAGCCTGTACTACTGTAGTACCCTGGACAGGACACTAGTCTATCACAGAGCCTGTACTACTGTAGTACCCTGGACAGGACACTAGTCTATCACAGATCCTGTACTACTGTAATACCCTGGACAGGACACTAGTCTATCACAGAGCCTGTACTACTGTAGTACCCTGGACAGGACACTAGTCTATCACAGAGCCTGTACTACTGTAGTACCCTGGACAGGACACTAGTCTATCACAGAGCCTGTACTACTGTAGTACACCCCCTGGACAGGACACTAGTCTATCACAGAGCCTGTACTACTGTAGTACCCTGGACAGGACATTAGTCTATCACAGAGCCTGTACTACTGTAGTACCCTGGACAGGACACTAGTCTATCACAGGGCCTGTACTACTGTAGTACACCCCCTGGACAGGACACTAGTCTATCACAGAGCCTGTACTACTGTAATACCCTGGACAGGACACTAGTCTATCACAGGGCCTGTACTACTGTAGTACCCTGGACAGGACACTAGTCTATCACAGAGCCTGTACTACTGTAGTACCCTGGACAGGACACTAGTCTATCACAGAGCCTGTACTACTGTAGTATCCTGGACAGGACACTAGTCTATCACAGAGCCTGTACTACTGTAGTACCCTGGACAGGACACTAGTCTATCACAGAGCCTGTACTACTGTAGTACACCCCCTGGACAGGACACTAGTCTATCACAGAGCCTGTACTACTGTAGTACCCTGGACAGGACACTAGTCTATCACATAGCCTGTACTACTGTAGTACACCCCCTGGACAGGACACTAGTCTATCACAGAGCCTGTACTACTGTAATACCCTGGACAGGACACTAGTCTATCACAGGGCCTGTACTACTGTAGTACCCTGGACAGGACACTAGTCTATCACAGAGCCTGTACTACTGTAGTACACCCCCTGGACAGGACACTAGTCTATCACAGAGCCTGTACTACTGTAGTACCCTGGACAGGACTCTAGTCTATCACAGGGCCTGTACTACTGTAGTACCCTGGACAGGACACTAGTCTATCACAGAGCCTGTACTACTGTAGTACCCTGGACAGGACACTAGTCTATCACAGAGCCTGTAATACTGTAGTACCCTGGACAGGACACTAGTCTATCACAGAGCCTGTACTACTGTAATACCCTGGACAGGACACTAGTCTATCACAGAGCCTGTACTACTGTAGTACCCTGGACAGGACACTAGTCTATCACAGAGCCTGTACTACTGTAGTACCCTGGACAGGACACTAGTCTATCACAGAGCCTGTACTACTGTAGTACACCCCCTGGACAGGACACTAGTCTATCACAGAGCCTGTACTACTGTAGTACCCTGGACAGGACACTAGGCTATCACAGAGCCTGTACTACTGTAGTACCCTGGACAGGACACTAGTCTATCACAGGGCCTGTACTACTGTAGTACACCCCCTGGACAGGACACTAGTCTATCACAGAGCCTGTACTACTGTAATACCCTGGACAGGACACTAGTCTATCACAGGGCCTGTACTACTGTAGTACCCTGGACAGGACACTAGTCTATCACAGAGCCTGTACTACTGTAGTACCCTGGACAGGACACTAGTCTATCACAGGGCCTGTACTACTGTAGTACCCTGGACAGGATTCTAGTCTATCACAGAGCCTGTACTACTGTAGTACCCTGGACAGGACACTAGTCTATCACAGAGCCTGTACTACTGTAGTACCCTGGACAGGACACTAGTCTATCACAGAGCCTGTACTACTGTAGTACCCTGGACAGGACACTAGTCTATCACAGAGCCTGTACTACTGTAGTACACCCCCTGGACAGGACACTAGTCTATCACAGAGCCTGTACTACTGTAGTACCCTGGACAGGACTCTAGTCTATCACAGGGCCTGTACTACTGTAGTACCCTGGACAGGACACTAGTCTATCACAGAGCCTGTACTACTGTAGTACCCTGGACAGGACACTAGTCTATCACAGAGCCTGTACTACTTTAATACCCTGGACAGGACACTAGTCTATCACAGAGCCTGTACTACTGTAGTACCCTGGACAGGACACTAGTCTATCACAGAGCCTGTACTACTGTAGTACCCTGGACAGGACACTAGTCTATCACTGAGCCTGTACTACTGTAGTACACCCCCTGGACAGGACACTAGTCTATCACAGAGCCTGTACTACTGTAGTACCCTGGACAGGACACTAGTCTATCACAGAGCCTGTACTACTGTAGTACCCTGGACAGGACACTAGTCTATCACAGGGCCTGTACTACTGTAGTACACCCCCTGGAAAGGACACTAGTCTATCACAGAGCCTGTACTACTGTAATACCCTGGACAGGACACTAGTCTATCACAGGGCCTGTACTACTGTAGTACCCTGGACAGGACACTAGTCTATCACAGAGCCTGTACTACTGTAGTACCCTGGACAGGACACTAGTCTATCACAGAGCCTGTACTACTGTAGTATCCTGGACAGGACACTAGTCTATCACAGAGCCTGTACTACTGTAGTACCCTGGACAGGACACTAGTCTATCACAGAGCCTGTACTACTGTAGTACACCCCCTGGACAGGACACTAGTCTATCACAGAGCCTGTACTACTGTAGTACCCTGGACAGGACACTAGTCTATCACATAGCCTGTACTACTGTAGTACACCCCCTGGACAGGACACTAGTCTATCACAGAGCCTGTACTACTGTAATACCCTGGACAGGACACTAGTCTATCACAGGGCCTGTACTACTGTAGTACCCTGGACAGGACACTAGTCTATCACAGAGCCTGTACTACTGTAGTATACCCCCTGGACAGGACACTAGTCTATCACAGAGCCTGTACTACTGTAGTACCCTGGACAGGACTCTAGTCTATCACAGGGCCTGTACTACTGTAGTACCCTGGACAGGACACTAGTCTTTCACAGAGCCTGTACTACTGTAGTACCCTGGACAGGACACTAGTCTATCACAGAGCCTGTAATACTGTAGTACCCTGGACAGGACACTAGTCTATCACAGAGCCTGTACTACTGTAGTACCCTGGACAGGACACTAGTCTATCACAGGGCCTGTACTACTGTAGTACACCCCCTGGACAGGACACTAGTCTATCACAGAGCCTGTACTACTGTAATACCCTGGACAGGACACTAGTCTATCACAGGGCCTGTACTACTGTAGTACCCTGGACAGGACACTAGTCTATCACAGAGCCTGTACTACTGTAGTACCCTGGACAGGACACTAGTCTATCACAGGGCCTGTACTACTGTAGTACCCTGGACAGGATTCTAGTCTATCACAGAGCCTGTACTACTGTAGTACCCTGGACAGGACACTAGTCTATCACAGAGCCTGTACTACTGTAGTACCCTGGACAGGACACTAGTCTATCACAGAGCCTGTACTACTGTAGTAGCCTGGACAGGATACTAGTCTATCACATAGCCTGTACTACTGTAGTACACCCCCTGGACAGGACACTAGTCTATCACAGAGCCTGTACTACTGTAGTACCCTGGACAGGACACTAGTCTATCACAGAGCCTGTACTACTGTAGTATCCTGGACAGGACACTAGTCTATCACAGAGCCTGTACTACTGTAGTACCCTGGACAGGACACTAGTCTATCACAGAGCCTGTACTACTGTAGTACACCCCCTGGACAGGACACTAGTCTATCACAGAGCCTGTACTACTGTAGTACCCTGGACAGGACACTAGTCTATCACATAGCCTGTACTACTGTAGTACACCCCCTGGACAGGACACTAGTCTATCACAGAGCCTGTACTACTGTAATACCCTGGACAGGACACTAGTCTATCACAGGGCCTGTACTACTGTAGTACCCTGGACAGGACACTAGTCTATCACAGAGCCTGTACTACTGTAGTACACCCCCTGGACAGGACACTAGTCTATCACAGAGCCTGTACTACTGTAGTACCCTGGACAGGACTCTAGTCTATCACAGGGCCTGTACTACTGTAGTACCCTGGACAGGACACTAGTCTATCACAGAGCCTGTACTACTGTAGTACCCTGGACAGGACACTAGTCTATCACAGAGCCTGTACTACTGTAGTACCCTGGACAGGACACTAGTCTATCACAGAGCCTGTACTACTGTAGTACCCTGGACAGGACACTAGTCTATCACAGAGCCTGTACTACTGTAGTACACCCCCTGGACAGGACACTAGTCTATCACAGAGCCTGTACTACTGTAGTACCCTGGACAGGACACTAGTCTATCACAGAGCCTGTACTACTGTAGTACCCTGCACAGGACACTAGTCTATCACAGGGCCTGTACTACTGTAGTCCACCCCCTGGACAGGACACTAGTCTATCACAGAGCCTGTACTACTGTAATACCCTGGACAGGACACTAGTCTATCACAGGGCCTGTACTACTGTAGTACCCTGGACAGGACACTAGTCTATCACAGAGCCTGTACTACTGTAGTACCCTGGACAGGACACTAGTCTATCACAGGGCCTGTACTACTGTAGTACCCTGGACAGGACTCTAGTCTATCACAGAGCCTGTACTACTGTAGTACCCTGGACAGGACACTAGTCTATCACAGAGCCTGTACTACTGTAGTACCCTGGACAGGACACTAGTCTATCACAGAGCCTGTACTACTGTAGTACCCTGGACAGGACACTAGTCTATCACAGAGCCTGTACTGCTGTAGTACACCCCCTGGACAGGACACTAGTCTATCACAGAGCCTGTACTACTGTAGTACCCTGGACAGGACACTAGTCTATCACAGAGCCTGTACTACTGTAGTACCCTGGACAGGACACTAGTCTATCACAGAGCCTGTACTACTGTAGTACCCTGGACAGGACACTAGTCTATCACAGAGCCTGTACTACTGTAGTACACCCCCTGGACAGGACACTAGTCTATCACAGAGCCTGTACTACTGTAGTAGCCTGGACAGGACACTAGTCTATCACAGATCCTGTACTACTGTAATACCCTGGACAGGACACTAGTCTATCACAGAGCCTGTACTACTGTAGTACCCTGGACAGGACACTAGTCTATCACAGAGCCTGTACTACTGTAGTACCCTGGACAGGACACTAGTCTATCACAGAGCCTGTACTACTGTAGTACACCCCCTGGACAGGACACTAGTCTATCACAGAGCCTGTACTACTGTAGTACCCTGGACAGGACATTAGTCTATCACAGAGCCTGTACTACTGTAGTACCCTGGACAGGACACTAGTCTATCACAGGGCCTGTACTACTGTAGTACACCCCCTGGACAGGACACTAGTCTATCACAGAGCCTGTACTACTGTAATACCCTGGACAGGACACTAGTCTATCACAGGGCCTGTACTACTGTAGTACCCTGGACAGGACACTAGTCTATCACAGAGCCTGTACTACTGTAGTACCCTGGACAGGACACTAGTCTATCACAGAGCCTGTACTACTGTAGTATCCTGGACAGGACACTAGTCTATCACAGAGCCTGTACTACTGTAGTACCCTGGACAGGACACTAGTCTATCACAGAGCCTGTACTACTGTAGTACACCCCCTGGACAGGACACTAGTCTATCACAGAGCCTGTACTACTGTAGTACCCTGGACAGGACACTAGTCTATCACATAGCCTGTACTACTGTAGTACACCCCCTGGACAGGACACTAGTCTATCACAGAGCCTGTACTACTGTAATACCCTGGACAGGACACTAGTCTATCACAGGGCCTGTACTACTGTAGTACCCTGGACAGGACACTAGTCTATCACAGAGCCTGTACTACTGTAGTACACCCCCTGGACAGGACACTAGTCTATCACAGAGCCTGTACTACTGTAGTACCCTGGACAGGACTCTAGTCTATCACAGGGCCTGTACTACTGTAGTACCCTGGACAGGACACTAGTCTATCACAGAGCCTGTACTACTGTAGTACCCTGGACAGGACACTAGTCTATCACAGAGCCTGTAATACTGTAGTACCCTGGACAGGACACTAGTCTATCACAGAGCCTGTACTACTGTAATACCCTGGACAGGACACTAGTCTATCACAGAGCCTGTACTACTGTAGTACCCTGGACAGGACACTAGTCTATCACAGAGCCTGTACTACTGTAGTACCCTGGACAGGACACTAGTCTATCACAGAGCCTGTACTACTGTAGTACACCCCCTGGACAGGACACTAGTCTATCACAGAGCCTGTACTACTGTAGTACCCTGGACAGGACACTAGTCTATCACAGAGCCTGTACTACTGTAGTACACCCCCTGGACAGGACACTAGTCTATCACAGAGCCTGTACTACTGTAGTAGCCTGGACAGGACACTAGTCTATCACAGAGCCTGTACTACTGTAGTAGCCTGGACAGGACACTAGTCTATCACAGATCCTGTACTACTGTAATACCCTGGACAGGACACTAGTCTATCACAGAGCCTGTACTACTGTAGTACCCTGGACAGGACACTAGTCTATCACAGAGCCTGTACTACTGTAGTACCCTGGACAGGACACTAGTCTATCACAGGGCCTGTACTACTGTAGTACACCCCCTGGACAGGACACTAGTCTATCACAGAGCCTGTACTACTGTAATACCCTGGACAGGACACTAGTCTATCACAGGGCCTGTACTACTGTAGTAGCCTGGACAGGACACTAGTCTATCACAGAGCCTGTACTACTGTAGTACCCTGGACAGGACACTAGTCTATCACAGAGCCTGTACTACTGTAGTATCCTGGACAGGACACTAGTCTATCACAGAGCCTGTACTACTGTAGTACACCCCCTGGACAGGACACTAGTCTATCACAGAGCCGGTACTACTGTAATACCCTGGACAGGACACTAGTCTATCACAGGGCCTGTACTACTGTAGTACCCTGGACAGGACACTAGTCTATCACAGAGCCTGTACTACTGTAGTACACCCCCTGGACAGGACACTAGTCTATCACAGAGCCTGTACTACTGTAGTACCCTGGACAGGACACTAGTCTATCACAGGGCCTGTACTACTGTAGTACCCTGGACAGGACTCTAGTCTATCACAGAGTCTGTACTACTGTAGTACCCTGGACAGGACACTAGTCTATCACAGAGCCTGTACTACTGTAGTACCCTGGACAGGACACTAGTCTATCACAGAGCCTGTACTACTGTAGTACCCTGGACAGGACACTAGTCTATCACAGAGCCTGTACTACTGTAGTACCCTGGACAGGACACTAGTCTATCACAGAGCCTGTACTGCTGTAGTACACCCCCTGGACAGGACACTAGTCTATCACAGAGCCTGTACTACTGTAGTACCCTGGACAGGACACTAGTCTATCACAGAGCCTGTACTACTGTAGTACCCTGGACAGGACACTAGTCTATCACAGAGCCTGTACTACTGTAGTACCCTGGACAGGACACTAGTCTATCACAGAGCCTGTACTACTGTAGTACCCTGGACAGGACACTAGTCTATCACAGAGCCTGTACTACTGTAGTACACCCCCTGGACAGGACACTAGTCTATCACAGAGCCTGTACTACTGTAGTAGCCTGGACAGGACACTAGTCTATCACAGATCCTGTACTACTGTAATACCCTGGACAGGACACTAGTCTATCACAGAGCCTGTACTACTGTAGTACCCTGGACAGGACACTAGTCTATCACAGAGCCTGTACTACTGTAGTACCCTGGACAGGACACTAGTCTATCACAGAGCCTGTACTACTGTAGTACACCCCCTGGACAGGACACTAGTCTATCACAGAGCCTGTACTACTGTAGTACCCTGGACAGGACATTAGTCTATCACAGAGCCTGTACTACTGTAGTACCCTGGACAGGACACTAGTCTATCACAGGGCCTGTACTACTGTAGTACACCCCCTGGACAGGACACTAGTCTATCACAGAGCCTGTACTACTGTAATACCCTGGACAGGACACTAGTCTATCACAGGGCCTGTACTACTGTAGTACCCTGGACAGGACACTAGTCTATCACAGAGCCTGTACTACTGTAGTACCCTGGACAGGACACTAGTCTATCACAGAGCCTGTACTACTGTAGTATCCTGGACAGGACACTAGTCTATCACAGAGCCTGTACTACTGTAGTACCCTGGACAGGACACTAGTCTATCACAGAGCCTGTACTACTGTAGTACACCCCCTGGACAGGACACTAGTCTATCACAGAGCCTGTACTACTGTAGTACCCTGGACAGGACACTAGTCTATCACATAGCCTGTACTACTGTAGTACACCCCCTGGACAGGACACTAGTCTATCACAGAGCCTGTACTACTGTAATACCCTGGACAGGACACTAGTCTATCACAGGGCCTGTACTACTGTAGTACCCTGGACAGGACACTAGTCTATCACAGAGCCTGTACTACTGTAGTACACCCCCTGGACAGGACACTAGTCTATCACAGAGCCTGTACTACTGTAGTACCCTGGACAGGACTCTAGTCTATCACAGGGCCTGTACTACTGTAGTACCCTGGACAGGACACTAGTCTATCACAGAGCCTGTACTACTGTAGTACCCTGGACAGGACACTAGTCTATCACAGAGCCTGTAATACTGTAGTACCCTGGACAGGACACTAGTCTATCACAGAGCCTGTACTACTGTAATACCCTGGACAGGACACTAGTCTATCACAGAGCCTGTACTACTGTAGTACCCTGGACAGAACACTAGTCTATCACAGAGCCTGTACTACTGTAGTACCCTGGACAGGACACTAGTCTATCACAGAGCCTGTACTACTGTAGTACACCCCCTGGACAGGACACTAGTCTATCACAGAGCCTGTACTACTGTAGTACCCTGGACAGGACACTAGTCTATCACAGAGCCTGTACTACTGTAGTACACCCCCTGGACAGGACACTAGTCTATCACAGAGCCTGTACTACTGTAGTAGCCTGGACAGGACACTAGTCTATCACAGAGCCTGTACTACTGTAGTAGCCTGGACAGGACACTAGTCTATCACAGATCCTGTACTACTGTAATACCCTGGACAGGACACTAGTCTATCACAGAGCCTGTACTACTGTAGTACCCTGGACAGGACACTAGTCTATCACAGAGCCTGTACTACTGTAGTACCCTGGACAGGACACTAGTCTATCACAGGGCCTGTACTACTGTAGTACACCCCCTGGACAGGACACTAGTCTATCACAGAGCCTGTACTACTGTAATACCCTGGACAGGACACTAGTCTATCACAGGGCCTGTACTACTGTAGTAGCCTGGACAGGACACTAGTCTATCACAGAGCCTGTACTACTGTAGTACCCTGGACAGGACACTAGTCTATCACAGAGCCTGTACTACTGTAGTATCCTGGACAGGACACTAGTCTATCACAGAGCCTGTACTACTGTAGTACCCTGGACAGGACACTAGTCTATCACAGAGCCTGTACTACTGTAGTACACCCCCTGGACAGGACACTAGTCTATCACAGAGCCTGTACTACTGTAGTACCCTGGACAGGACACTAGTCTATCACATAGCCTGTACTACTGTAGTACACCCCCTGGACAGGACACTAGTCTATCACAGAGCCGGTACTACTGTAATACCCTGGACAGGACACTAGTCTATCACAGGGCCTGTACTACTGTAGTACCCTGGACAGGACACTAGTCTATCACAGAGCCTGTACTACTGTAGTACACCCCCTGGACAGGACACTAGTCTATCACAGAGCCTGTACTACTGTAGTACCCTGGACAGGACTCTAGTCTATCACAGGGCCTGTACTACTGTAGTACCCTGGACAGGACACTAGTCTATCACAGAGCCTGTACTACTGTAGTACCCTGGACAGGACACTAGTCTATCACAGAGCCTGTAATACTGTAGTACCCTGGACAGGACACTAGTCTATCACAGAGCCTGTACTACTGTAATACCCTGGACAGGACACTAGTCTATCACAGAGCCTGTACTACTGTAGTACCCTGGACAGGACACTAGTCTATCACAGAGCCTGTACTACTGTAGTACCCTGGACAGGACACTAGTCTATCACAGAGCCTGTACTACTGTAGTACACCCCCTGGACAGGACACTAGTCTATCACAGAGCCTGTACTACTGTAGTACCCTGGACAGGACACTAGTCTATCACAGAGCCTGTACTACTGTAGTACACCCCCTGGACAGGACACTAGTCTATCACAGAGCCTGTACTACTGTAGTAGCCTGGACAGGACACTAGTCTATCACAGAGCCTGTACTACTGTAGTAGCCTGGACAGGACACTAGTCTATCACAGATCCTGTACTACTGTAATACCCTGGACAGGACACTAGTCTATCACAGAGCCTGTACTACTGTAGTACCCTGGACAGGACACTAGTCTATCACAGAGCCTGTACTACTGTAGTACCCTGGACAGGACACTAGTCTATCACAGGGCCTGTACTACTGTAGTACACCCCCTGGACAGGACACTAGTCTATCACAGAGCCTGTACTACTGTAATACCCTGGACAGGACACTAGTCTATCACAGGGCCTGTACTACTGTAGTAGCCTGGACAGGACACTAGTCTATCACAGAGCCTGTACTACTGTAGTACCCTGGACAGGACACTAGTCTATCACAGAGCCTGTACTACTGTAGTATCCTGGACAGGACACTAGTCTATCACAGAGCCTGTACTACTGTAGTACCCTGGACAGGACACTAGTCTATCACAGAGCCTGTACTACTGTAGTACACCCCCTGGACAGGACACTAGTCTATCACAGAGCCTGTACTACTGTAGTACCCTGGACAGGACACTAGTCTATCACATAGCCTGTACTACTGTAGTACACCCCCTGGACAGGACACTAGTCTATCACAGAGCCGGTACTACTGTAATACCCTGGACAGGACACTAGTCTATCACAGGGCCTGTACTACTGTAGTACCCTGGACAGGACACTAGTCTATCACAGAGCCTGTACTACTGTAGTACACCCCCTGGACAGGACACTAGTCTATCACAGAGCCTGTACTACTGTAGTACCCTGGACAGGACTCTAGTCTATCACAGGGCCTGTACTACTGTAGTACCCTGGACAGGACACTAGTCTATCACAGAGCCTGTACTACTGTAGTACCCTGGACAGGACACTAGTCTATCACAGAGCCTGTAATACTGTAGTACCCTGGACAGGACACTAGTCTATCACAGAGCCTGTACTACTGTAATACCCTGGACAGGACACTAGTCTATCACAGAGCCTGTACTACTGTAGTACCCTGGACAGGACACTAGTCTATCACAGAGCCTGTACTACTGTAGTACCCTGGACAGGACACTAGTCTATCACAGAGCCTGTACTACTGTAGTACACCCCCTGGACAGGACACTAGTCTATCACAGAGCCTGTACTACTGTAGTACCCTGGACAGGACACTAGTCTATCACAGAGCCTGTACTACTGTAGTACCCTGGACAGGACACTAGTCTATCACAGAGCCTGTACTACTGTAGTACACCCCCTGGACAGGACACTAGTCTATCACAGAGCCTGTACTACTGTAGTACCCTGGACAGGACACTAGTCTATCACAGAGCCTGTACTACTGTAGTACACCCCCTGGACAGGACACTAGTCTATCACAGAGCCTGTACTACTGTAGTACCCTGGACAGGACACTAGTCTATCACAGAGCCTGTACTACTGTAGTAGCCTGGACAGGACACTAGTCTATCACAGATCCTGTACTACTGTAATACCCTGGACAGGACACTAGTCTATCACAGAGCCTGTACTACTGTAGTACCCTGGACAGGACACTAGTCTATCACAGAGCCTGTACTACTGTAGTACCCTGGACAGGACACTAGTCTATCACAGAGCCTGTAATACTGTAGTACCCTGGACAGGACACTAGTCTATCACAGAGCCTGTACTACTGTAGTACCCTGGACAGGACACTAGTCTATCACAGGGCCTGTACTACTGTAGTACCCTGGACAGGACACTAGTCTATCACAGAGCCTGTACTACTGTAGTAGCCTGGACAGGATACTAGTCTATCACATAGCCTGTACTACTGTAGTACACCCCCTGGACAGGACACTAGTCTATCACAGAGCCGGTACTACTGTAATACCCTGGACAGGACACTAGTCTATCACAGGGCCTGTACTACTGTAGTACCCTGGACAGGACACTAGTCTATCACAGAGCCTGTACTACTGTAGTACACCCCCTGGACAGGACACTAGTCTATCACAGAGCCTGTACTACTGTAGTACCCTGGACAGGACTCTAGTCTATCACAGGGCCTGTACTACTGTAGTACCCTGGACAGGACACTAGTCTATCACAGAGCCTGTACTACTGTAGTACACCCCCTGGACAGGACACTAGTCTATCACAGAGCCTGTACTACTGTAGTACCCTGGACAGGACTCTAGTCTATCACAGGGCCTTTACTACTGTAGTACCCTGGACAGGACACTAGTCTATCACAGAGCCTGTACTACTGTAGTACCCTGGACAGGACACTAGTCTATCACAGAGCCTGTACTACTGTAGTACCCTGGACAGGACACTAGTCTATCACAGAGCCTGTACTACTGTAGTACCCTGGACAGGACACTAGTCTATCACAGAGCCTGTACTACTGTAGTACACCCCCTGGACAGGACACTAGTCTATCACAGAGCCTGTACTACTGTAGTACCCTGGACAGGACACTAGTCTATCACAGAGCCTGTACTACTGTAGTACCCTGGACAGGACACTAGTCTATCACAGGGCCTGTACTACTGTAGTACACCCCCTGGACAGGACACTAGTCTATCACAGAGCCTGTAATACTGTAGTACCCTGGACAGGACACTAGTCTATCACAGAGCCTGTACTACTGTAGTACCCTGGACAGGACACTAGTCTATCACAGGGCCTGTACTACTGTAGTACCCTGGACAGGACACTAGTCTATCACAGAGCCTGTACTACTGTAGTAGCCTGGACAGGATACTAGTCTATCACATAGCCTGTACTACTGTAGTACACCCCCTGGACAGGACACTAGTCTATCACAGAGCCGGTACTACTGTAATACCCTGGACAGGACACTAGTCTATCACAGGGCCTGTACTACTGTAGTACCCTGGACAGGACACTAGTCTATCACAGAGCCTGTACTACTGTAGTACACCCCCTGGACAGGACACTAGTCTATCACAGAGCCTGTACTACTGTAGTACCCTGGACAGGACTCTAGTCTATCACAGGGCCTGTACTACTGTAGTACCCTGGACAGGACACTAGTCTATCACAGAGCCTGTACTACTGTAGTACACCCCCTGGACAGGACACTAGTCTATCACAGAGCCTGTACTACTGTAGTACCCTGGACAGGACTCTAGTCTATCACAGGGCCTTTACTACTGTAGTACCCTGGACAGGACACTAGTCTATCACAGAGCCTGTACTACTGTAGTACCCTGGACAGGACACTAGTCTATCACAGAGCCTGTACTACTGTAGTACCCTGGACAGGACACTAGTCTATCACAGAGCCTGTACTACTGTAGTACCCTGGACAGGACACTAGTCTATCACAGAGCCTGTACTACTGTAGTACACCCCCTGGACAGGACACTAGTCTATCACAGAGCCTGTACTACTGTAGTACCCTGGACAGGACACTAGTCTATCACAGAGCCTGTACTACTGTAGTACCCTGGACAGGACACTAGTCTATCACAGGGCCTGTACTACTGTAGTACACCCCCTGGACAGGACACTAGTCTATCACAGAGCCTGTACTACTGTAATACCCTGGACAGGACACTAGTCTATCACAGGGCCTGTACTACTGTAGTACCCTGGACAGGACACTAGTCTATCACAGAGCCTGTACTACTGTAGTACCCTGGACAGGACACTAGTCTATCACAGGGCCTGTACTACTGTAGTACCCTGGACAGGATTCTAGTCTATCACAGAGCCTGTACTACTGTAGTACCCTGGACAGGACACTAGTCTATCACAGAGCCTGTACTACTGTAGTACCCTGGACAGGACACTAGTCTATCACAGAGCCTGTACTACTGTAGTAGCCTGGACAGGATACTAGTCTATCACATAGCCTGTACTACTGTAGTACACCCCCTGGACAGGACACTAGTCTATCACAGAGCCTGTACTACTGTAGTACCCTGGACAGGACACTAGTCTATCACAGAGCCTGTACTACTGTAGTATCCTGGACAGGACACTAGTCTATCACAGAGCCTGTACTACTGTAGTACCCTGGACAGGACACTAGTCTATCACAGAGCCTGTACTACTGTAGTACACCCCCTGGACAGGACACTAGTCTATCACAGAGCCTGTACTACTGTAGTACCCTGGACAGGACACTAGTCTATCACATAGCCTGTACTACTGTAGTACACCCCCTGGACAGGACACTAGTCTATCACAGAGCCTGTACTACTGTAATACCCTGGACAGGACACTAGTCTATCACAGGGCCTGTACTACTGTAGTACCCTGGACAGGACACTAGTCTATCACAGAGCCTGTACTACTGTAGTACACCCCCTGGACAGGACACTAGTCTATCACAGAGCCTGTACTACTGTAGTACCCTGGACAGGACTCTAGTCTATCACAGGGCCTGTACTACTGTAGTACCCTGGACAGGACACTAGTCTATCACAGAGCCTGTACTACTGTAGTACCCTGGACAGGACACTAGTCTATCACAGAGCCTGTACTACTGTAGTACCCTGGACAGGACACTAGTCTATCACAGAGCCTGTACTACTGTAGTACCCTGGACAGGACACTAGTCTATCACAGAGCCTGTACTACTGTAGTACACCCCCTGGACAGGACACTAGTCTATCACAGAGCCTGTACTACTGTAGTACCCTGGACAGGACACTAGTCTATCACAGAGCCTGTACTACTGTAGTACCCTGCACAGGACACTAGTCTATCACAGGGCCTGTACTACTGTAGTACACCCCCTGGACAGGACACTAGTCTATCACAGAGCCTGTACTACTGTAATACCCTGGACAGGACACTAGTCTATCACAGGGCCTGTACTACTGTAGTACCCTGGACAGGACACTAGTCTATCACAGAGCCTGTACTACTGTAGTACCCTGGACAGGACACTAGTCTATCACAGGGCCTGTACTACTGTAGTACCCTGGACAGGACTCTAGTCTATCACAGAGCCTGTACTACTGTAGTACCCTGGACAGGACACTAGTCTATCACAGAGCCTGTACTACTGTAGTACCCTGGACAGGACACTAGTCTATCACAGAGCCTGTACTACTGTAGTACCCTGGACAGGACACTAGTCTATCACAGAGCCTGTACTACTGTAGTACACCCCCTGGACAGGACACTAGTCTATCACAGAGCCTGTACTACTGTAGTACCCTGGACAGGACACTAGTCTATCACAGAGCCTGTACTACTGTAGTACCCTGGACAGGACACTAGTCTATCACAGAGCCTGTACTACTGTAGTACCCTGGACAGGACACTAGTCTATCACAGAGCCTGTACTACTGTAGTACCCTGGACAGGACACTAGTCTATCACAGAGCCTGTACTACTGTAGTACCCTGGACAGGACACTAGTCTATCACAGAGCCTGTACTACTGTAGTACACCCCCTGGACAGGACACTAGTCTATCACAGAGCCTGTACTACTGTAGTACCCTGGACAGGACACTAGTCTATCACAGAGCCTGTACTACTGTAGTACCCTGCACAGGACACTAGTCTATCACAGGGCCTGTACTACTGTAGTACACCCCCTGGACAGGACACTAGTCTATCACAGAGCCTGTACTACTGTAATACCCTGGACAGGACACTAGTCTATCACAGGGCCTGTACTACTGTAGTACCCTGGACAGGACACTAGTCTATCACAGAGCCTGTACTACTGTAGTACCCTGGACAGGACACTAGTCTATCACAGGGCCTGTACTACTGTAGTACCCTGGACAGGACTCTAGTCTATCACAGAGCCTGTACTACTGTAGTACCCTGGACAGGACACTAGTCTATCACAGAGCCTGTACTACTGTAGTACCCTGGACAGGACACTAGTCTATCACAGAGCCTGTACTACTGTAGTACCCTGGACAGGACACTAGTCTATCACAGAGCCTGTACTACTGTAGTACACCCCCTGGACAGGACACTAGTCTATCACAGAGCCTGTACTACTGTAGTACCCTGGACAGGACACTAGTCTATCACAGAGCCTGTACTACTGTAGTACCCTGGACAGGACACTAGTCTATCACAGAGCCTGTACTACTGTAGTACCCTGGACAGGACACTAGTCTATCACAGAGCCTGTACTACTGTAGTACCCTGGACAGGACACTAGTCTATCACAGAGCCTGTACTACTGTAGTACACCCCCTGGACAGGACACTAGTCTATCACAGAGCCTGTACTACTGTAGTAGCCTGGACAGGACACTAGTCTATCACAGATTCTGTACTACTGTAGTAGCCTGGACAGGACACTAGTCTATCACAGAGCCTGTACTACTGTAGTACACCCCCTGGACAGGACACTAGTCTATCACAGAGCCTGTACTACTGTAGTAGCCTGGACAGGACACTAGTCTATCACAGAGCCTGTACTACTGTAGTAGCCTGGACAGGACACTAGTCTATCACAGAGCCTGTACTACTGTAGTAGCCTGGACAGGACACTAGTCTATCACAGAGCCTGTACTACTGTAGTACAATGACATTATTATTACTGTCAGTAACAGAGAGGACATGTCAACATCTTCTGAGCATATATATTCTCCCTACATCTTTGTGTGGTTACAAATACATCTCATTCTATTCCATGTCCCTGTGTTCTGTGTTATGCCTATGCTATGTCACTGAATTAAGTGTCTCAGATAGTCACAACCATGTTATAGCCCTGTGTTAGCTACTCCTATGCTATGTCACTGAATTAAGTGTCTCAGATAGTCACAACCATGTTATAGCCCTGTGTTAGCTACTCCTATGCTATGTCACTGAATTAAGTGTCTCAGATAGTCACAACCATGTTATAGCTCTGTGTTAGCTACTCCTATGCTATGTCACTGAATTAAGTGTCTCAGATAGTCACAACCATGTTATAGCTCTGTGTTAGCTACTCCTATGCTATGTCACTGAATTAAGTGTCTCAGATAGTCACAACCATGTTATAGCTCTGTGTTAGCTACTCCTATGCTATGTCACTGAATTAAGTGTCTCAGATAGTCACAACCATGTTATAGCTCTGTGTTAGCTACTCCTATGCTATGTCACTGAATTAAGTGTCTCAGATAGTCACAACCATGTTATAGCTCTGTGTTAGCTTCTCCTATGCTATGTCACTGAATTAAGTGTCTCAGATAGTCACAACCATGTTATAGCTCTGTGTTAGCTACTCCTATGCTATGTCACTGAATTAAGTGTCTCAGATAGTCACAACCATGTTATAGCTCTTTGTTAGCTACTCCTATGCTATGTCACTGAATTAAGTGTCTCAGATAGTCACAAACATGTTATAGCTCTGTGTTAGCTACTCCTATGCTATGTCACTGAATTAAGTGTCTCAGATAGTCACAACCATGTTATAGCTCTGTGTTAGCTACTCCTATGCTATGTCACTGAATTAAGTGTCTCAGATAGTCACAACCATGTTATAGCTCTGTGTTAGCTACTCCTATGCTATGTCACTGAATTAAGTGTCTCAGATAGTCACAACCATGTTATAGCTCTGTGTTAGCTACTCCTATGCTATGTCACTGTATTAAGTGTCTCAGATAGTCACAACCATGTTATAGCTCTGTGTTAGCTACTCCTATGCTATGTCACTGAATTAAGTGTCTCAGATAGTCACAACCATGTTATAGCTCTGTGTTAGCTACTCCTATGCTATGTCACTGTATTAAGTGTCTCAGATAGTCACAACCATGTTATAGCTCTGTGTTAGCTACTCCTATGCTATGTCACTGAATTAAGTGTCTCAGATAGTCACAACCATGTTATAGCTCTGTTAGCTACTCCTATGCTATGTCACTGAATTACGTGTCTCAGATAGTCACAACCATGTTATAGCTCTGTGTTAGCTACTCCTATGCTATGTCACTGTATAAAGCGTTATAAAGAGTTATCTGCATCTTATTGCTGTTCCTCCCCAGGTGGGAGCAGGGTCCCTGGACGGAGTGTTCAGTGTCGTGTGGGGAGAGCGGCGGGCTGCAGGAGCGCAGCGTGGTGTGTGTTGAGGACGACGCCCACGGACAGATCACTCAGGTGGAGGAGTGGAAGTGCACACACTCCCCTCGGTCAATCACGCAGCAGAGCTGCAACAGCTTCACCTGTCCACAGTGGGTTGCCATGGAGTGGTCTCAGGTGAGCTACCAAGTGAAAACATCTAATCAATGTTTATTGATCGCATACACAGTTTAGCAGGTGTTATAGTCCTGGGATATAAACATTGAGTTGTTATTTTACCTGAAATTTACAAGGTCCTCTACTCCGACAATTAATCCACACATAAAACAGCCAACCAAATCGTTTCTAGTCATCTCTCTCAGTGATGTGCACACAGAAGAACTTGAAGCCACTGCCACTGGCTACAAGCCTCTGTAAACTGGCTATGAAGCCTCTATGAACTGGCTATGAAGCCTATATGAACTGGCTGTATGTGGTAAGAACAGGAGCTTATGTGCATATAACATATACAATTTATATAAAGTCAGTATTACGTTTAAATAAACTGGTGGTTGGTTATAGTGTGTGCTATTGTAACTGTGTGTGTGTGTGTGTGTGTGTGTGTGTGTGTGTGTGTGTGTGTGTGTGTGTGTGTGTGTGTGTGTGTGTGTGTGTGTGTGTGCGTGCGTGCGTGCGTGCGTGCGTGCGTGCGTGCGTGCGTGCGTGCGTGCGTGCGTGCGTGTGTGTGTGTGTTTTGCAGTGCACAGTGACGTGTGGCCGTGGGTTGCGGTACAGAGTGGTCCTGTGTATTGACCACAGGGGACAGCACACTGGTGGCTGTAACACATCCCTCAAACCACATATCAAAGAAGACTGCCTGGTACCTGTCGCATGCCACAAACCCAGAGGTACAGTATCCAATGTGTCTGTGTTTATGTGTGTGTCCCACCCTGTCTACATACAACTAGTACTGTCAGCCTTCCCTGTCTACATACAGCTAATACTGTCAGCCTCCCCCTGTCGACATACAGCTAGTATTGACAGCCTCCCCCTGTCAACATACAGCTAATACTGTCAGCCTCCCCCTGTCAACATACTGCTAATACTGTCAGCCTCCCCCTATCCACATACAGCTAATACTGTCAGCCTCCCCCTGTCGACATACAGCTAACACTGTCAGCCTCCCCCTATCCACATACAGCTAATA